>NC_056663.1:182438793-182696293 GCF_018350195.1 Panthera tigris
CACAAGAGTGGCCAAATGTTAGAAGAATGCTCATTTAGGATGTCTTATTGAAGAGCATCTTAACCAGATGAGAAAGTTAGAAAACAAGCTTTATATGTGCTCAGGACTCGATTTTGATAGAGTAACCATCCACAGAGTGAAAGTATTTAAGTATGATACATACACATACACTATGGGGTTAACCCTATTTTTTATCATTCATTCTCTCTGAGCCACATATTTATATATGTAATAAAACATATATACATATATATGATCCAGAATTACAAAAATGTTTAGAGTTTTCAGAAATAAATCATGTTCATATTCAAATAGAAATAGGTTATTGAATATCTCTGAAAATTTTATTTTCAATGCACTTGTAACCTGCATTATTTCTATTATAATTGCTTCCAAACCGCTAAGTAATAATCGATGGAATAGCAAAAAAGACCCAAGTAAACACAGACTTGTTTGGGGGGGGGGGGGGGGGAAAAAAACAAAGTTTTTTTGTACAACTGTCCGTCTTTGAAGAAGAGAATACTATTGTCAACAAACAAGTCCCTTATCTAAAAGAGCAGGAATAAAATTTTGTTCCACCTAAAGTAGAATTTAATGTAGTGAATCTCCTGTAATAATATACATTTTAACATACAGAACTATAACCAGAGTCCATCCTACCCACCCACTTCCCAAACCAAGGAATGGTAAAGCCAAATTTAACACAAATCTACATGGAATCAATTCCCAACTGCTGGGGAAAATGAAGAAAGAACATTAAGATGTTTAAGAAAGGCTACTGTTTTCTAAATAGTCCATCATAGTGAAAAGTGGACAGCCCTCATTTTTACCTTCTGCAGAAGGTTCTGTTACTGTACTCCAAACTTGAGGTATCCCTTGAGTCTGTGAACATAGCAGAGGAGAAATGTAGAATAACTCAGGTGCATAGAAAACCATAATAAGGCAAATTTACAAACAATTTTAGAATAGTACTTCCTTAAATTATAAGAACATTTTCATCATATGATGAATTACATACTGGAAAATTTGTTATCTGAGAAACAAGTGAGGCTCACAACATATCTATTTCATGAGTTCCCAAAGAATAGAAACTGTCAATTTTTAGAACCCAAAGTACAGAGAGATACGATAGGCAATTGTTCTCTGCATCCTATTCTGAGATGGTCTCTATTTCAGAATAAAATCAAAACAACTGTAAAAGACACAGCCATCTCAAAGTGAAGTATCTTCCACAGATTAAACAGACATAATTAATCCTAACAAATCAGTACACACAATGACCCTAAATCTCCAAAAGTCAAGTATTCTGAAGTAAAAAAGGAAAAGGGTCAACAACAAAAGAGAAATAAGAAGAAAATGAAAATTATAAACACCAAAACAGTTAGCCCCAATAAACAGATATGAAATAAAGGGAGACTGAAATGCTGACATACAATGATGAATAAATAAGATCAGAAACCTATTATGAGTGCTCAGACCTCATGTAATTTTACAATGAAAAGAAAGCTATTTAATGAATTTTAAAAGGGCATATATTATGCATAGTATAGAAATCAATTCTGATTAATATAGAACAGTGCTTTGCAAATTGATCGAGTAATGTTCATGCTACTCCTCTAACAAAAACGCATGTTAAGCACTTAAAATAAGCCGGTTGACAGTAATAAGTGAGCAATACATTTGTGTGACCTGTTCTCTACATACAACTTGGACTACAAAAGACTTTTGTTAGTTAGAACTAACGTTAGAAATAATGACATTTGTCATTCTGAAATTAGACTCCACCTCAAGAACAGGCCTTCTCTTGTATAAACTGCTTTCTGTAGACAATGAAAACCCAGAACCTCTACAGACGGCTAACAACAGCTTCTCCTGGAGCCAAAAGTATCATACAAAAGTTGAAAAGTGTTAAGAACCTGAGTTAATAAGACAGCACAAGCATATTAAGAGGCATATTAAGAGCGCTGTGTTTTTGAAATGTGCCATATTAACTACAAATATCTTGAAAGCAATTGATCCAGCAGAGTGCCTCCCGGTGAAGAGATAACAAGAGATGAAGGGTAATGTACCTTAATGCAACTAACTCCTCGAGCCTTACTTGCCCTCTGTGGACAGACCAACATGTTCTTATTCTATTATCCCACAATGCCTACTACATATCTCTGTGCTAGATCATATCACATCCTTTAACTGCTTATTAACAGATTTTTCTCCAATAATAGACTCTAGGCAGGTGGAAGACAGAAAAAATATTCTTCATCTGTGTATCTTCAGTAACTAGAACAATGTCTTGCTCATAATAAATATTTACTAAAATAGGTACACTGTATGAGTCAGTTAAATGATTCTCCTCAAGTCCAATGGGTCTAAAATCACAAGGAGGAAAAAAAAATAAAATGGGATTCATTCTGAACAAAGGGGGAAAGTTGATTCAAGTCTTCCTGTAAAACATTTGTCAGAATTCATGATTTTTTCATTCTTCCCACTAAAATCCACACTGTATTAAACTCAAAGCTAGTCTTCCTAAGTGAATTCATTTCCCTTAACTATTCTACATTATAAGTCTTTCTACAATGGGAAGCTGTTAAAATAGTTCCTCATACTTAGTGTGATGATTAATAAAATGCTAAAATACACTACCACCTGCCATAGGTACAGTAAATATTGCCAACGACCAATTTCTACAATAACATCTTTTTTGCTACTGAGACCAGACACAGAGCAAGCTTCTTTAATAAGTGCTATAGGCAACCACCACCAAATGGTAAGCACTGGTTCATGAGCGGAATCTTACCACTCCTGGAACAGCTCATCCAGTTTAAACATCAAGGCTCACCAGTCTGTTCTCCCTCTGACCCTATTTTCTACTATTCCCCAACCCAGACACCTCTTCCATCTGTATCAGTCTCCACGTCCCCACATCTATCTTGCAAAAACAGTGGTAACAAGGGATGGTCATTTAGCACTCGCTATGTGCCAGGCACTGTTCTAAGCACTAAGCACTGTTCTAAGCACTAAGCACTGTTCTAAGCACTAAGGTGGACAAATTCATCTCATCCTCAGCAATCTGACGTGGTACACAATTTTTATCTCCATTTAGCAGATGACAAAGATACAGAATGGTTAAGCATTACATGCAATAGCAAAAGACAAATATTAAAACAGGGGTTTATTCTTATCTCACATACACTAAAAATTATTATATTTATGATTTGTAAACTGTGCTTATTTGAGGGATTTAGAACTTAAGGCTGGAATTACACATATCTACTTACTCATTTTAATGTGCTAATCTGTATATTCCTCTTTATCATTTCTAAGGACATCTTAAGTCTCTCAAAATCCTGCTGAAGAGTCATCTCCCTAATGAAGACTTCCTCATAACAAATCCGTCCATTTGCTAAAACTCTCATAATAGTAACACTTACCTGCTACTTAATCACACCTTCTTCAATTGTTACTTAACATTTCATCTGTGCACATGGGACAGTACTGTAAGCCCCTTGAGGAGAAAGGTCTTATCTCATACTTGTGTTCTACCAAAGTGACTGCCATGCCGACTGTAAGTTTCCAAATAAATGTTGTGTTAACGGATGCCACAAAAATAATGATACCTCATCACGTGCAAGGTCTACGTCTACGGTTACCCTTCTGATAATGCTAAACATGCACAGATACTTCTTTTTCATCCCAATCTCATTGTAACCAATAGCATACACCTAAAAAAAACTCAAAGATTTTTATCAACATGTAGAGATCCACTCGTACTTCACACCCAGAAGAATATTCTTATGAATATTAAGGATCTACATATCAAGGAAATATCTATAATTCTCCTTACTTTTAGAACTTTAACATTCAATGTCAGGATTTTTTTTTTTTTCCTTTACTTATCCTTTAATGTGACATTCACATTTTTGCTTTCTTAAACAGAAAATACTCTTGGTCACTTCTCTTCAGGTGGAATTTATATACAACTGAAAACAACCATTACTTGTATGCCTACATCTCTCTTCTCTCAGGCAATTTCAGTTCTTTAAATTTCTAATCCAAAAAAAAAAAAAAATTAAACCTTCTGAAAAATTTCCAAATGGCTATTCAGTTTGTAAAGCCCCAAATTACACAGTGATCTTAGGTAAGATAAGACCCGTGCTGAACAGGATGGGAAGATTACCTCATGGTTGTCCCATGTCATAATAAATATTTAGCCCAATGAGTTACCATTTTTAAAAACAGTGTATTACTTAATCAGTTTTTTATCCATTATGGTGCCTCAAACTTAAACATAAACCAATAATTTCCTCTCTCCATTTTTCTTCACTAGGTATCTAGCCACTCTTTAAATGCATTCCTAATTCTAACAACGTATCCAGTTTATCAGAACCTATCTGAAATCTAATACTAGTTTCTAAAATGGCTTTCATGTGCACCGGACTACTGCCATGTGCAGACTGATCAAGCATTGTCCACACAAACACAAAAAGTATATTCAGGTGACACTGAAATTTCTCTCTGTGAGTCTCACCAGGAACGATTTCTGCATCACACAATTTTACTTTTCCCCAGTTAACAACGCCATAAAGGTCTTAGGTCCACTTCACCCTCCAGAGAATGCTCATAAAAAGAAGGGCTGGGGCTTAAGTCTGTAGAGCGTGAAAGCCCCCACGCTTCCTGTGGCATGCCACTTCCACGGCCAGCAAGTTCCAGGTACCTGAAGAAAGAGCCATGAGGGGCCACCATGAACGGTCCACCTCCTCACCCCCCTCCAGAACTCCTGGTCAATCCTCTGAACCTATCACAAGCACCACCTTCTGTATATAATCCTACCAGAGAGCTCGCTTCTCCTCCAGTGAGCTATCTCCATGTCCTACACTTTTTTCTATTATCGTACCCATCACCACGTACTGCAATTATTTGTCTGTCTTTCCTACTCAGCGATTACTCCTTCTTGCCCAGAGATATGTTTAATTCATCACTAATACCTGGGATCCAGGGCCTACTTAGTACACCACAGATACCACCTGTTCTGCCGCATGTGCTTCTGTGCCACGAATTAGCTTACATGCAACTGGTCAACAAGGATCATGTCAATAAAATGTAACAGTCACACCATTTCAAGTGTGACTTAATCAGCACTTTATACCGCAAAGTAACAGCAAATGGGTACAAAGTGTACAGAATGCCAAACAGCAGGCTACGGACATGCTGTCTGCTGCACTCCTTCCTCTCAGCCCAATTGGGCCACCGCCTGTCTCAGCAGGGCTTCTGGCTCAGGTCTCCTTTGTCTACACAATTTAGCAACCTCAGCCTTATCTAACACCTCCATCCCTGAAGTCATCTTGACCTACTTGTTTAAGGTAAAGGCACACACCCACTACCGTATTAACTGATCTGGAATTTGACACATCTTTTCAATTTGTGCTAGTATTTTTATTAGTACTGTTAGTGCTTTGGTTATAAAGCTGCATAAATCTTGAGCAGCCTGCTGCAACCCCGTTTTTCACATAAACTTTTGTAATTTTTAAGTTCCTAATTTTACAAAACAGAAGTTTTTCAAGAACGCGTATATTTTATTGCAACAGAAACGCGTATACCCAAAAGTACGGATGAACTGAAATACTAAATAGCCAATGCTCATCAGGTACAATTCATGCATCTGACCAATATTTACTGAATATCAAAGTAAACAGGGCACCGCTCTAGGCACTGGAGACACGTATGCCCATATGTTTGCCAGCATCCGCAGGCATGCACGCACACTAGTGTGTGTTTGTATTACGTTCTACCAAACAACCTTGAATTGCATACTGTTGCTGGAGGTACATTCTAATGTCTATAGCAGCAGTTTCCAAACCTTTTCAAAAGAATTACTTTTTGTTTCCTAACAAAAATCTTAGATAGAAATAAAACACACCAGATAAAAGCAGAATCCTGCACATTCCACATGTCCTGGCCTTAAGATGTCTTCATGATACCAGAGTCTTTTCAGGCTATAATTTAAAAACCAATGATCTTGGGGTGCCTGGGTGGCTCAGTCAGTTAAACATCCGACTTTTGATTTTGGCTCAGGTCATGGATCTCATGGTTCCTGAGTTCCAGCCCCGCGTCAGGCTCTGCACTGACAGTGGGGAGCCTGCTTGGGATTCTCTGTCTCTCTCTCTGCACGACCCCCCCCCCTTTCAGAATAAACATCCATCCATCCATCCATCCATCCATCCATCAATAAATAAATGCTGATCTAGCAACGATGCCCTGCCTTTACATGACTCCTTTAATAAATGTCTCACATGGATTGAGAAAATCAATTAGGTGATTATAAAGCTTCTAATGGAGGTTTATTTTATCTGAGATTCATTTCTCTATTTCCTCTCATGCAGCTGTAAGACTCCTCCTCCCATGTGCTACTTCCTTAGGAGGTGATGTGAGAGACTGGGGTTTGGAGAAAAATAATACAGTACATAAATTTAGGCTGTTTGGTGACTCAGATGTAAATCTCAGCACCATAATAGTAAAAATTTTAGGGGGTGGAAATTAAGGCGAAAGCCCAGGGAGAAAGAGATTTAAGAGGCTACTCAACTTGGAAAGGCCTCAAGCCAAAGCAAAACAAAACAAAACATTTTTATAGATCACAAAAGATCTCACCAAACTCCCTATGGTCAAAAACCAAAACATGGTTTGAGGACAGAGTCCCCAAGGATTTGGGATACATTAATAAAGAAAATAAACAAAGAACCCCTGCTCTCTGCAGTTTGCATTCTCAGAGGCAGGAGAGAGAAAGGACACCAACATAACGAGTCAATCAATTATATAATATTCCAGAAGATGATACTCGATATGGGGGAAGGAAATGTGAAGCTGACTACAAGATAAGCGTGCCAAGAACAAGGGTAGAAGGGGGTGAGGGGTGTGATCATCCATCTTAAACACAGTGCTGAGGGTGGGCCTCCCTGAGGGTCCGCGAGCGAGGACAGGCGCAGTCCTGCAGTGGAGGACCAGCGTGAGAGAGACAGACGGGCGGGACACAACAGGGAGGAGGAGAGAAGGCAGGGGAGGGCAGGTCAGGTAGAGGCTTATGGGTCTTTGTAGAGATTTTGGCCTTTACTCTGAGCTGCCACAGGACAAAGCAAACCTGACTTATATTTTAAGCAGATGACTCTGTTGAGCTGAGTACAGAACGCAGCACAGCACAAGCACACGCACGGGGACACAGGGCAGATGCTGCAACTACCCCAGCAAGGGACGGGGCTGAACCACGTGGGAGCACGCCAGGTGATAACAAGGTACCGCACCTTTTTTCCTTCATTCAAACGGAGTTAAGTGGGTTCCACTCAACTTATTCTTATCCAAAATCTAAAATATACTAGTCGCAACAGACTCTATAAGGGACCTCTAACTCCTTCAGTAATGCGTATGTACTGCAGAGACAGTTCACACAAGGGCAGACCTTGTTTTACCTCACTTCTATTTATTTGTTGCACATCACCGACATCACACAGATCTTGCCTTTTGCGAAGTGAAGGCCTGCGGCAGCCCTGCATCAAGTCTACCAGCACCACTTTGCCAACAGCATTTGCTCACTTCCTGTCTCTGTGTCACATTTTAGTAACTCTCGCACTCTTTCCAACTTTTTCATTATTGTATTTGTTATGGTGATCTGTGATTGGTGATCTTGATGTCATTCCTGTCACTGTTTTAGGGTGGCACGAACAGCACCCATATAAGATGGCAAACCTAACTGATAAATATGTGTGTTCTGACTGCTCCATCAACTGGCTGTTCCCCACCCCCTTCTCCTGGGGCCTTCCTATTCCCTGAGACACAATACTGAAATCAGGCCAATTAATAATATATGTATTATATTATATATGTTATAATATATATATAATATATTATATATATTTTTATATATAATATATATTATAATATATATAATATAATATAATATATATTATAATATATATAATATAATATAATATAACCTACAAGTGTTCAAGTGAAAGAAAGAATCACATCTCACTTTAAATCAAAAGCTAGAAGGGCGCCTGGGTGGCTCAGTCGGTTGAGCGTCCGACTTCAGCTCAGGTCATGATCTCAGGGTTCTTGAGTTCGAGCCCCGTGTTGGGCTCTGTGCTGACAGCTCAGAGCCTGCTTTGGATTCTATGTCTTCCCCTCTCTCTCTCTCTCTGCACCTCCCCTACTCATGTCTGTCTGTCTGTCTCTCTCAAAAATGAACACTAAAAAAAATTTTTTAACAAAAAAATTAATCTGTCTAGAAATGATTAAACCTAGAGAGGAAGGCATGTGAAAAGCTGAGACAGGCTGAAAGCTAGGTCTCTTGTGCCTGTTAGCCAAGTTGTCAACAGAAAGGAAAGTTCTTGAAGGAAATTGAAAGTGCTACTCCTGTGTACACGCAATAAGAAAGTGAAACAGTCTTATTGGTATGGAGAAAGTTTTAGTGTCTAGATATAGAATCAAATCAGCCACGATGTTCCCTTAAGCCAAAGCCTAATCCAGAGCAAGACCCTGGCCCTCTTCAATTCTGTGAAGCCTGAAAGAGGTGCGGAAGTTGCAGATTTCTAGTTAGAAGCTGGCAGAGATTGGTTCACGAGATTTCTCCACGGCGTGAAAGCGCAAGGTGAAGCAGCAAGGGCTACGGCAGAAGCTGAAGCAAGCTATCCAGGAGGTAAGTAACCAAGGTGGCCACACTACACAACAAATATTCAATGCACACAAAATAGCCTTAGACTATGAGATGCCATCCAGGACTTTCACAGCTAGAGAAGGGAAATCAGTGCCTGGCTTCACAGCTTCCAAGAAAAGGCTGACTCTTTCGTTAGGCGCTAATGACGCTGGTGACTTTAAGAGGAAGGCAATGTTCGTTTACTATTATGAAAATCCTAGGGCCCTGAAGAATTATGCTAAATTCACTCTGCCTGTGCGCCATAAATGGAACCACAAAGCCTGGATGACAGCACGTCCGTTTACAACACAGTTTACTGAATATTTTAAGCCCACTGTTGAGACCTGCTGCTCAGAAAATAAAGATTCCTTTCAAAATATTACCACTCACGGACAATGCGCCTGGTCACCCAAGAGTTCTGATGGAGATGTACAACAAGATTAATGTTGTTTTCATGCCTGCTAACACAACATCCATTCTACGGCCCATGAATCAAGGAATAATTTCCACTTTCAAGTCTTACCAGTTAACAAACACATTTCATTAGGCTATACTGCCATAATGATTCCTCTGATAGATCTGGGAAGTAAATTAAAAACCTTCTGGAAAGGATTCGTGACTCTAAATGCCATTAGGAACATTCGTGATTCATGGGAAGAGGGGCAACTATCAACATTAACTGGAGTTTGGAAGAAGTGGATTCCAACCTCCTGGAGGACTTTGAGGGGTTCAGGACTTCAGTGGAGGAAGTAACTACGGATGTGGCGGAAACAGCAAGAATAGAATTAGAAAGGGAGCCTGAAGACGGGACTGAATTGCTTCAATCTCATGATAAAACTTGAACAGATGAGGAGTTGCTTATGGATGGGCAAGGAAAGTGTTTTCCTGAGATGGAATCTACTCCCGGTGAAGATGCTGTGAGCACTGGTAAAACGACAACAAAGGATTTAGAATATGACATCAATCTAGTTGATAAAGCTGGGGCGGGGTTCGCAGTTAGGAAAAAAGTGCCACTGTGGATAAAATGCTATCAAACAGCACTGCCTGTTACTGAGAAAGTGCTCAGGAAAGGAAGAGTCGGTGGGCGTGGCACACTTCATTGCCGTCCTGTTTTAAGAACTTGCCACGGCCAACCCCGCTTCCAGCAAGCGCTCTGGCCGGTCAGCGGCCACCCTCAGTGAGGCAAGTCGTCCACCAGCAAAAAGATGAGACCTTGCTGAAAGCTCACATGGCGGTTGGCATGTTTTGGCAATAAAGCATTTTTTAATTAAGGGATGGACATCTTCTTTGACATAATGTTACCTATGGCACGCTTCACAGAATACAGTATAGTGTAAACGTAACTTTTATATGCGCTGGGAAACCAAAAAGCCACGTGACTTGCTTTACTGCAACATACGCTTTAGAGTGGTGGTCTGGAACCAAACCTGCGGTATCTCCAAGGCATATCTGTACACAGATTAAGTTTTACGGAGCTTCCCACCATGCTAGCACTTTCCCCTCATGAGACTGATATTCTTTCATTTCTAGTACTACCCAAGTTCCGACTACTTCAAATTGGTAGTAGGGAAGGGAAATGGAGAGACAGATTTTTAAAGCACGCTATAAACCTTCTTATATATTAATACAAATACCAAGCACTAATGGGGTAGCATTCTGTATTTTCCCATTTCCAAATGTTACCAGAGCCAGTCTAGTGAACTTTATTATGTCTTTATCCTCTTATGTGGCAGTCTGTCCCAACTTCCTCCTCCTTTCATTTCACCATTCAAAGGTGCAGAGAAAAATATACACAACACCAATGCTTGACTGATAAAAGAATAGAAACATAAAAACATTTGGAAAAAGACATTTTGGTTGACTCTGTTACTCAAAAATAAAATAATAATAATAATAATAATCTTTTTCTTTTCTAGTATTAGGGATCAAGGTGAGGTTTCAGGTCATACACTTTTCCTGCCCCAATTAGTTACTGTCCATGAGACAGCCTGAGGATCTAAGGGCAGAAAAATGATAAAATATAAATTATATAACTTATCATGCAACTATTAGAAGACTTCATAAAGAACTTATTTAAGGAAAAGCTTAAACATTCTGTGCCTTCTGAAGACTTCAGAAAACTGTATGTGATAATTAAAAACACAACTTTGGGATCCATATTTATTTGATAAATCTTTTATAATAATGTCACTTAACAGCTGAAGCAATACGCCACAACTTTAAGCTCTCAGACATGCATTACCTTACTTATTCTAGTACAAGGTATCAAATTATCTGGCAACAGGCTGACCCATAATGAATCCTAAGAAAGATAAAAATCATTTTTCAAAATCAAAAGTGGAAAATTTACTAAAATATAAGTATCCTCACAGAAAATGGTAGTTTGATTTTTTTCATAAAATCATATGCAATTAGTGAGTTGACAATGGCTATGTAGGGCAAAGGGCAGGTGAGGGATTCAGTTCACTAAAAAGTCTTACCTTCTGATGTTTTCCACTGTTTCCACAAATCCTCAACAGTTATATGCTTATCTTCTCTGTGCAGATGGCTGTGTTTATTAGTAGCATCTTTATATTTCATATCTTCTCTGATAAACTATAAAAGAAAAAACACTAAATTAAGTAAACTTAAATGCACTATTCTAGTCTCTAAACTGAGAAAAGTTCGAAATCCAGTAGGTGGCAATTTTCAGATAATAACTGGTATATTTTTGGTATTTTGTATTCACATTATTCTTATATGCTTATAAAATTTATTTAACAAAATGTCTTCTACTAATCATAACAGCAACAAAAATTTAGGGGCACCTGGGCAGATCAGTTGGTGAAACGTCTGACTTGATTTTCACTCATTTCATAATCTCACAGTTCACGGGTTCGAGCCCCATGTGAGGCTGTATGTTAAGAATGAGAAGCCTGCTTGGGATTGTCTCTTCTTCTCTCTCTCTCAAAATAAATAAATAAACCTTTAAAAGACAAAGTACTTATTTAATGCTCATTATTTACCAGCTACTATTCTACCTTACATACCATGTCTATGTATCTACACACACACACACACACACACACACACACACACAGTCTTTTAACTTTATTGACAGTTCTGTATTATGTATCTCCATTTTATAGATGAGAAAACTGAGACCCAAAGAAGTAAAATAGTTTGCCCAAGGTTGGAAAAATCACAAGCAGCAGAGCTTTCAACCCAAGAGGTTTCTAATGCTCAAAAACATGGCATACTGCCTCAACATTATACATTTTTACCAAATACTTAGTGACAGGGTGTTTCGAAACACAATGAGTACTCATCTCAACTACTGCTTCATATTTCTGTGTTCTCCTACCTTGGAAGCTATCATTTACAATTGAAAGGCATTTGACCATAGTGGTCAGAACTAAAGTATTTTATAAAACTAAAGCAGATCCTCCATTAATCTTACTTTAAAATATATATGGAAAGAGGCACCTGGGTGGCTCGCTTGAGCATCTCACCCTTGATTTTTGGCTCATTATCTCATGATTCATAGGATCAAGCCCTATGTCGGGCTCTGGGCTGACAGCGCGGAGCCTGCTTGGGATTCTCTCTCTCCCCCTCTCTCTGCCCCTCCCCCAAATAAACAAAAAATGTGAAAAGAATTTTGTTAAAGAAGAATAAATAAAATATAGAGAGTGCACTAAAATTTTCTTTGCTAAAAGCAACCTGCTCTATGTTACTTCATTACATAAAATCCTTCAGATGTTCCCCACTGTCTCCCAAATAAAAAGCAAACTACTTTTTTTTATGGCTTTTTTTTTTATGGCTTATATACCATTTCCCAATCCTATTCCTGACAATCTTTTAGGCCTGATCCCTTGATACTTTCCCCATATAAACTCATTACTTTAATTATATGAAACAAATAATTTTCTGTATTATTATGCTTTTTCTCATTACTGACTTTTCTTGTTTTGGTATTATTTTATTTGATATCTTTATCAATGTTTCCAATTTCAAAAATAAAAGATCATATAAAAGATTATTTCAGAAATCCATAATGCAGAAAGTGAAAATCCCCTAGAACTCCCAACCCCCAAGACCTATTTTTCTGACTTTTATATGCTGACAATGAACATCATCTTCAGACAAAGGTCAAATTTTACTTTTGTATTGTTTTCTACTGAAACTAAAAAAAATACTTTTTTTTAAATGTTTTTATTTATTTTTGGAAGAGAGAAAGAGACAGAGCATGAGCAGGGGAGGGGCAGAGAGAGAGGAAGACACAGAATCTGAAGCAGGCTCCAGGCTCTGAGCTGTCAGCACAGAGCCTGACGCTGGGCTCGAACCCACGAACCGTGAGATCATGACCTGAGCTGAAGTCAAATGCTCAACCGACTAAGCCACCCAGGCGCCTCTAAAAAAAAATAAATTTTTAATAGCTGTGTAATACTGAAAAATCATTTCACTTTTCTGAGCTTTAATAACCCCAGTTATAAAACGAAGAAAAAACATTTTAGGATCAACACTACTACCCAACATGTGGTCGTGGGACTGATGTCAGTCAGCAAACTGATTCTCATCTACAATATGTATAGAAATGGAGAGAAGCCATTTAGAAACCTTTATAGCAATTATACACCTTCAAAAATTCTGACCCAAGCATGTGATAAATGTATTTATCGTGTAGGCCCTATCTGTAATGAATAGGAAATGAAAACTCTGGTCCTTCACCATAGATAACTTGAAAGGCAGGTATCTAGGTCTATTACGTATGTATTTTTGCTGTTCTAAAGACAGTGCCTCACCCTTGTTTTCTAAATACCATTTTTACAAGTGATTTTTAAAGATTTTAAAATCTTTGCTACAACTCTTGCCTAGTTCTATTTCATATTTTCTCTTTTCCTGTTTCTGCCCCTTCCTCTTTGCTCTTCCAGATACCTTCAAAATCTAGTAGGTATACCTGGAAAAATCACTGCCACTGAGATGTTCAGAAACCGCCCCTAGCGTGGAAAAGGTTCAAGAGCTAGAGAGAAATTCTATATTGAAAAGCACGATGATGAAGAAAGCAGGGAGGAAGCCTGCCTTGGAAATAGTCCAGCCACTTGGAACAAATGGCAACTGTTTCATACTTGTGATACATGAAAAATAAAAAAAGAAAACCAATGTCCTAGGAAATTCTTTACACTACATGAACACAACATAAAAATAGAGTTCTGTGGGTTCAGGATCAATAGATTTTGGAAAATAGAGCTAATTTCCATACATGGACTAGATGAGACATTCTAGCTACTGAACAATTTTAGAAAGCCTAGGATGGTATAGACATCTGCCAAATTACGTGTTTAACAAAATAAAAGAATTGGGGTGCCTGGGTCGCTCAGCTGGTTGAGCATCCAACTCTTCATTTCAGTTCAGGTGACGATCTCACAGTTTGTGGGATTGAGCCCCACATTGGACTCTGTGCTGACAGGCGGAACCTGCTTGGAATTCTCTCTCCCTCTCTCTCTGCCCCTTGCCCCGCTTGCTCTCTCTCAAAATAAACAAACATTTAAAAATAAATAAATAAAAGAATTTAGGTATCAAAGAAGGACAATTAAAAAAAAAGCTCATGAAGATTATCTATATAGTTCACTTAATGTAAAAGAACTATCTGGCTCCTACAAAAGGTGGGTCAAAACTATATAAATGCACAGAATTATATTTTCCCTGGAGTATATGCTTCTGTTTTAAAACACGACCCCAAAATAATACAATTCATAACAAACCACATAGAAGTGTAGTCTGTATCTCCTATATCTTCAACATTTTTATCACAATGTGACTAGAAAGCAGAATCACTTTGTTGAAATTAAGTTGGAAATTTTTTAACTCAACCAAACATACTAGAACTCATCAGCTTCCATTAAATTCTCTTCCCAATATCCTATAGAGCATTCTGACCGTTCAGACTTTTCTTTAACTTCATAAAGAAGTGCAAATTGTAGAAATGAGACAGGCTAACAGAAGAAATTTTAAAAGCAGTCACCAATAATTGAAAATGCATGAGAAAACGAAAAACACTTCTTATTTGTTGAAATCTGTGAATTAAGAAATCAGAAAATAGATTCAAATTCTATGAGGTAAATCTTCAAACAATGTACTGCAAATTACATTAGAGTTCCTGGCTAAACATATCCAATTATGCACCTAGTTAAACCTACTATCGGGAAGCCTGAATTGACAATACAAATACAGAAGTACTCAAATAAATGACTACTGAATATTCTTTTCAAAAACATTCACCCAGATGAATCTTTTAAATATATTCTTCTAATACCATTATGGAATTTACATATCCAGTTTCAGGAAGTTAACTTTTAGATGATAAGTTGATTTCAGTTCCCTGTATCTCTAATATACACATTACTTTGTATTTTGTATGTATATTTTACATTTGTGATGCTATGCATTTTTTGTTTTTATTAGATTTGCATTTATATTTGTGCTGTTATTTTTATAGTAGTGCTTAATGAAGTCTGACACATAATAGTGCACTCATATCTGGGGCCCTTTTCAGCCTATACCTCTTCCCCTACCAACATCAGTGTAGCTCATCCTTCACGCAACCTATCACCCACTGCCACAGCCATGTGACTAAGGGATGGACACTTGACCCAGAAGAAAACAATCCAGAGCATGACCAGGATGAAAGGATTCTATTTCACAAGAAACTGCAACTCCGACCATAAAAGGCTAGGTCACTTGGTGATGGTTCTGGATCTTTAAGGTGATAAGGAAACTGGTGTCGAAGGTATCACTCTATGAACAGTCAAGACGAACCACATACAGAAGAAGTCAAAACGCCAAGAGAGAAAGAAACGAAAGAGAGCACAGCAAGAAAGAAATGGCACCAGGAACTGGCTCGATTCCTGATGACTTCCAGTTCAGCTCCTGAGGAGGCTTGGGCTACACAATTCTTGTCCTGATTTCCATGACATAACAATGACACATAAGTGTTTCCCCTTTGATTTTTAAATATATGATTTTAAGATCTCAATATTCATGGAGAGGTGATCTATCATCACAGTTAAGCACTCAGACTCTGAGTGTAACAGACTATATTCAAAACCTGACTCCACTACTTACATTCTTTTTAGCCTCGTATTTCTCTTCTGTATAGTGAGGAAAATAAAATTACCTAACACAAATGGTTATGAAGAAAATTCATTTAAAAATGCATACCTAGCACACAGGAGCGTCAGAAAATAAAAGTAATTTGAGTCGTTTTTATATATCAATGTTATTATTGCTGTTGAAGTTTAAAGCCTGAATAAATTACTTTCACCTTGAATAGTCTGGTAGGTTTAATATACATTTTGGAAAATAATAGACATTTAAGAAGCTAGGATTTCCTAATATTCTTAAGACAACCATTTCAGACCTCTGAAACAAAATACATACATAACACAGAGATGAAGAGGAAAACCACAGCCTTTTCACTGACAATGTAAGCAGAGATCTTCCCAAGGAAATCTGTCATCAACAGCGTCCAAGGTCTGACACGTGAGTCAGTTAAAGTAAATGGGTTCCAGGGCACCTGGGTGACCTAGCTGATTAAATATCCAAGTCTTGATTTTGGCTTAGGTCACGATCTCGCAGTTCATGAGTTTGAGTCCCTATCCCGCTCTGTCTGCACTGACAGTATGGCTCTTCCTCCCCCCCCCGGCAAATATATAACCTTAAAAAGAATACTAAAATAGCTTAGTATAATGTCTAATGGGAAAGAATGCATACCAGAAAGGATCACTGTTATTCTCATCCGTAAAGACGAAAAAGCTAAGGCTAAGGGAGGGTTGGCAATTCATTCCATTTCATACAGTTATTTAGGAAACCTAATACCAACATAAATTTTAAAGAATTCCAAAGTTTAAGTCCTTCACCACTATTCACACCACCATCCTAACGTGGATGTTCTGAAAAATGCACTGATTCCCAAACTCTTAGAAATGATACCATGTTAATAAAACATGAATTGTCCATATTTCTTCATCCCAAAAGTGAACACAGTGGTTGAGAGTGCAGACTCAATCTTCAGACCGATACATACTAGTGTAGTTGTATCTCAAATTTACTATTTGCCGTATGACTTTAGTAAGTTACTTCCCTCTCTGTGCTTCAGTTTTCTCGTCAGCAAAATGGTGACAAGAGTCATGTATCAACAGGTTGTGAGGTTTAAGTGGCTTATTTCATATGAAGTGTAAAGAATAGTGCTTGGTATACAGTAAACACTCAACAACTCAGCTATTTCATGTAAATCATTTTTTAAGATAATGAGTTAAATCTTTGCCTTGGTTTGCATCATTTCTTGAAATGCTAGAAGATGACTCTGAGGCACTATAAAACGCCACTGATAATCACTGGTCTAAGAATTAAATCTACGGAGCAGCAATATCAAACCCTGCTTGATACTTACCACACAGAATGCTGTAACAATGCAGGGACACGGGCTAGTGCTAAGATAGTTCTGTGTTAATAACTCTGATCTTCTCATCTAAGACAAATGATGACATCTACACAGAACCTAAGAGAACACAGGCAACTGGGACATGTTTTCATGGAATTACAAATGAAAAAAGGTAAATCACTTAATATCTGAGAAAAAATTCTTCAGATCCTACATTCAATTTTTTTTCAAACATTAAAAATCTATACTAATGAAAATTTCAAGCTGATTTGGACGGTTTCCACATCTTACCTTTACACTTTGCCCAGCTGCTACAGTACCATTTCAGCCCTTAATCCCACTCCCTAAATTTCCAACATCAAAAACCCATCAGTCAATCTTCAGTTTACCCACAATAAATGCACCAATGACCTCCTTAGGATTCTGTTCTCAGAACAGCTCAGAGTTCAACTGGCCTCACAATGACTTTGAACACCATTTAAACTAAACCACAGCCTTTTATGCGCTAGCTGGAGAACTTACCCAGTATTTATGACACTAATTCAACTGAATGATCGGATGAGAGATGACAGACGACAGAGTCAAACAACTAATTTACAAAGACTTGTAAGACACAATGTATTTATGAGCTGAAGTTTGTTACACAGGAACCAATACATCACCTATATAATGACTACTCTTCGAGATTAGTATTGATTATAATCCAAAAATCTCTAACAAAACTACCTATGATTCCATCAGTCTATTCAATAGTAAACAAATAAATAAGGTCCTATACTGCCATGAACATCAAGACAACAAAGTACAGTGATTCCTGGAGACTCTAAATAAAGTATGCCCTGTGACTGCCCTAAATTAATTCCTAAAGAGAACTTCCAGAATTTTCAGGATAATGCACAGAAAGGGGGAATCAGGCAGAGACCAGCAGCCTCCTGAGGTGAAGAGGTGGAGGTGGGAGCTTGGGGAGAACTAGGGAGAGGAGGGGTTACAGGACTCGGTACAGAGAAGAGTGGACTGTACAGAGAGGGAGCGTGGATTATCTAAAAAAGAGAGAGAGAGAGAGAGAGAGAGAGAGAGAAAAAGGCTGCCTGGAGTCTTTACTGACTACTGATCAGCCCGTGAGTACAAGAAAGCCATAGCAAGCTAAGGAAAGAAGACACACAAAAAATTTAGAGGAAACAATCCCTGAAGATTACATATAGCAGATTACATATAGTGCTTGTTCCAATAAGACAGAGTGAAAAATCTCATAATTTGTGGGAAAGGTTTTGTCTCAGTACTGTGGAACACGAACCCCAGACTAAATTCTACATGGACTCTGCCCTCAAAACAGCTTATAAATACAAGGCAAGGGGATTAAAGTGCTCCCACGTGACCTAACCCTGTCCTAGAATAAAGCTTAAGAACACTTCTACGGACACAAGATACTCAGTACCTAACAAGGTAAAATCTACAATGTCTGGCATCCAATGAAAAACTACCTCGTATGCTAAGATACAGAAAAATAGAACCCAAAACTAGGAGAAAATTCAATCAAAGCCAATTCAAAAATGGCAAAGATGAGAGAATTAGTAAACAAAGATATTAAAGTAGTTATTACAGCTATATTCTATATATTCAAGAAGCTAAAGTAAATTCTGAGTGTGTTACTGCAGACATGTAAGGTCAAAGCATTTCTTTTAAAGACCCAAATCAAAATTCTAAACATTAAAACTACAATTACCGAGATGAAAAATACACTGAATGAGATTAATAATAAACATGACAGACTAAAATATCAGCAAACCTAAATACAATAAGCATGAGAAACTATCCAAATCAGAGAGCGAGCTGTGGGGCAATTTCATACAGCCTAACGTAAGTGTAATTGGAGTCCATAAGGAGCCAAGAGGGAGTGACAAAAAAAGTATACTTCAAGAAATAATGGCCGAAATTTTTCCAAATTTTATTAAAACTATAAACCCACAGATCCCAGAAGATCAATATACTTCAAGACAAGAAACATAAAGAAAACTACACCAATACACATCATAATCTAATAGCTTAAAGTCAGGGATAAAGAGAGTAATCTAAAAGCAACTTGGGAGGGGGGAGAGGGGATGAAAACACAATAGGAACAGAGGAACAGAGATAAGGAGGACAGAATTGTCAGAGAACATAATCCAGAGACCACTTAGGAAGCACATTTAAAGTGTGAAAGAAAAAACTGCTAACCTAGGATTCTTACCCAGCAAAAACAGCTTCCAAAGATGAAGGCAAAATAAAAACCTTTTCGGACAAACAGTAAGGGTTTATCACAGGAAGTCCCGTACTGCTGGAACTGTTCTTAAAAGCCGTATAAGCAGAAGGAAAATAAGACCAGACGGAAATCGGAGCATAGTTAGAACAATTTTGGAGGAGTAACAGAGGCAAAAGCTTAAGTGACTTCAAGAATGAGATGAGAAAACTAGTACAGAAATCCTTTTGAGGGAACTTGTTGGAAAAAAAGAAGAAAGGAATTGGGCAATCACCAAAGGGAGAACAAAGAGTTGGAAGTTTTCATACTGCTGCGTTTATGAGGTGCAAGACAATGGCAGGTTTGAGTCAGATGGGAAAGATCAGTAGGAAACGGTACATTGCTAAAGCACTGTCCTCAAGTTGTCCACAGGAGACAGGAGATGAGATGAAGTGCTTGGATGGAAAAATTCGCTTTTGCAAGGAGCACGAACAGTGAATGAATCGACAGTAACAGGAGAGAACATACAGTTTACAGCCACACAGGAAGGTGGATGAGCCTCCCAGTAGCCTTACATGGCCTCTGCCAAGGAGAAAGGAAAGAATCCTCCTACCCCAATCCTTAGATCTCTGGTTAGTTATCACATAGTTGGGAAAAGTATAGGAAATAAACTAGCAGGGGGAAAGAAAAGGAAAATTATGACCAATCACACTTAATAGATTTTACAGCAACACAAAGATTTCTCTTCGCTATCTTCTACACAAGAAAGTAACAGTTTCAAAATTTGAGAATCAAAATGGCACAAGTGTATCAAAACTGGATACACGGGTATATACATTTGTCAAAATTCATGAAACTGTAAAGCTAAAATTTCTGCACTGAATTGAATGTAAGATATAGCTCAAATATTTAAACCATCAAGAATTTCAAGAAATTCATTATCTTTCATAGGCACAATTTTATTCATTAAAAAGATATTACTTACTTTAAATGTATTGCTCATCTCTCATGATTGTTAACCCAACCTTTAAGAGATGACATTAATTTGCCATATATTATACTTTTTCATGTCTTTTTATCATTGTTTGGTTTTTCAGGGTTGAAGAGTTTAAAATACTTCCATCAGTGAGACTCAGGGTTGTAACTATAACCTGTTTCTTTGTGTTTTTTGGTTGTTTTATTTTGTCATAATTGAGATTTTATTGGCTGTTCTGAGGATCAGTACACAGACACTTCAATGTGTATACAGCTCTTCACATACGTACCAAAAACCTAAAAAATCATGCACTTATGATTCTTTTCTAAGCAGCTATTCCGGTGACTTTCCAGCTTAAAATCTGGAGGCAAATTTTCCTTCAACAGATAGTAAGTACCAATATCTTCATATATTATACAATGTTACACAGCTACGGCCCACTAATTCACTGTATCATATATACCACACACTGAAATTTTCATCCGTCAGGGCACACTAACAAAGTTACTAGGAAAACTGGAGTACAATAACCAAAGCTGTTACAGAGTGTACAGAATTAGGACAGGGAGAGCCAAGATTTCAAGGAGTGGTTTTCTTGAAGAAACAATTCTACCAAAAGCAACACAGGAACAGAAATCATTTAAAATGTTCAAGATATATTAAATGCATGACTGACATCAAGTTACCATTTAATATGCTTTGTGTTATAAGATATAAAACTACCCCTTGGAATACTACAGCCTGGAATATCAGGCTGACACCCAAGATGATCAAAGCCTCCCACACTCAATATCCCACCATTTTCGGGCTGTACCAAAAAATAAACAACCAGGAAATGATTTTGCTTCTTTTAAAAAGCAATTACACATTAAAAAAAAAAAATGGGATAAGGTGGGACTCTCTCCTTAAAACTGTTTGTAGAACTATTAAAAACTTGCATTTACAAAATAGTTCCTCTGGACTGTATAAGAAGGGAGGTAGGGACCACTGATAAAGACATGGTACGCAATATTAATTAGACTGAGCTTTTTCTCTCCTGCTGCATCAGAGGCGACTCTCCTAATTGCTAGTTTCTCTGTCTTCTGCGGGGAAGTCTCCTCTCATTTCTTAGCCACTTCAGCCTGTTTTCGTTTTGCTCCCCTTTCCCTTTCAGTTGCACTTCTTTATCTGAAGATTTAGCCTTTCCTGCTGTCATTTTTGACTTGGTTTCCACTTCTGCAGAAGCAGGTTTAGATGAAAACCTTGCCGATGCCCCTTTTGGGCTCCTCCTCCACTGCTCCCTCAGTGGACCTGATCTTCCTCCTGGGCATCATGGTGGCAGGGCAGGCATGGGCTGGGTGCACGCAGCCCCCAGTGTGCCAAATGCCTTTCACAAAGCTGGATTGCCTGGCACCTGCCACTCCTCCGGCCCCCCTACCTGCTTGGACCTCTGTGACCCATTTCTCCGAATGTGATGATCCTACGGTGGTATTCCTATTTCTCTGAATATGACAATCCCAGCTAGGAGGTTTGTTTGACCTCCTAGTTATAGCCACAGAAAGAATTTAATTTCCTACTATCACCACATACATATACTATGTAACTAACGAGAGACAGGTAAAACACAGAGTTGTCTGCCAGAAGGAAATGAAATGAAAATAAGGGTCACACTAAACTATAAAGCAACAAATGCCATATGGGAAAACCAAATGCAAGAAATTTCTCTGGCTTAGAAGAATAATAATTTTTTTTTTTAACATTTATTCATTTTTGAGAGACAGAGAGAGACAGAGCATGAGCAGGGAAGGGGCAGAGAGAGGGAGACACAGAATCCGAGGCAGGTTCCAGGCTCTGAGCTGTCAGCACAGAGCCAAACGCGGGCTCACACTCACAAACTGCAAGATCATGACATGAGCCAAAGTCAGTCGCTCAACCAACTGAGCCACCCAGGCATCCCTGGCTTAGAAGAGTAATAGAGGAACACACACACACACACACACACACACACACACACACACACACACACACACAGAGTAAAATAGCGAGGACTATTGGAAAGACATTCTATATGGATGGATGAATAACTACATGGATGACATTCTGTTTCTGCTAAATCTTAAAATTAATCTTATGAGCTGCATATAATTTAACATACAGAAAGAGACGGAGAAATCATGAGTGAAATGCCCGGAGAGGCATATAAAAATATGGGATGTGTACGAAGAGCAGTCTGTCTGCAGTTAACTGTGGCTGGAGGAGAGAGTGCATCACCAAGAAGATGCAGAGTAAATGACAACGGCTAGAAGGACAGATTATGAGCACACCATAAAAGGTCTTAAATGCCAAATGAAGAAGTCTGGGCTGTATGTGGTAGACTCTAGTAGTGACTCTCAAAGTGTGGTTCCTGGGCCAGCAATGTCAGCATCTGGGAACATGTCAGCAAGTCAAATTGTTGGGTCTCATCCCAGACCTACGGAATCAGAAATTCTAGAGTTAAAACCTGGGTTTCAACACGTCCTCCAGGCGATTCGCTGCTGCACACTACAGCTTGATACAACCAGCCTATGAAGACCCACTAGAAGTTGTTGAGTCTGGGGAAGGGGAAGAGGAAAACAAAATATGTTCCAAAGTGTTTTAATCAAGTAGTAATCGTCGAAATGGATTTTAAAGGAGGGAAAGACTGGCAATGGCAAGACAAGTCAGAAATCAAAGACTAAAACAACTCAGAGAGGGAAACAAAAATGCAGACAAAGATGAGACTGGAGCATCAAGCCTGAGTTGTAGGTAAAACAGGGATACCAGCAACAAAAATAACATAGAAGAGAGAAGAAAAGGGGCGCCTGGGTGGCTCAGTCGGTTGAGCGTCAGACTTCGGCTCAGGTCGTGGTCTCACAGCTCGTGAGTTCGAGCCCCACGTCGGGCTCTGTGCTGACAGCTCAGAGCCTGGAGCCTGCTTCAGATTCTGCGTCTCCCTCTCTCTCTGCCCCTCCCTCACTCACGCTGCCTCTGTCTCAAAAATAAATAAAAACATTAAAAACAATTTTTTAATAAAAAAAAAGAGAAGAAAACAGTATTTTCTAAACTTTTAAAAAATGTTTAGAAGTTTATTTATTTATTTTTAGAGAGAGAGAGCGCGCAGGAGGGGCAGAGAGAGGGGGAGAGAGAAAGAATCCCAAGCAGGCTCTGCATTGGCAGCACAGAGCCCAACACGGGGCTAGAAGCCACAAACCAAGAGATCACGACCTGAGATGAAACCAAGAGTCGGATGCTCAAGTCACTGAGCCACCCAGGCACCCCAACGATATTTTTTTCTAAATATTTATTTCTTTTTGAGAGTGCAAGAGAGCATGGGGGAGGGGCAGGGAGAGGGAGACAGAGAATCCCAAGTAGGGTCTGCTCCATCAGTACCATCTGCTCGCTCCTTCCTGCCTGCCTTCCTTCCTTCCTTCCTTCCTTCCTTCCTTCCCTCCCTCTCTCCTTCACCCAAGTTCAGGACAAGGCCTCTCTCAGCTCCCTACCCTTGTCTCTCACTGGCAATGCCCCTAATAAATTTCTAGCATGTTTAATCTGCTACTGGTGTTTGCTTCTTGGAGGACACAGACTAACATGAGTGCAAAAGAAAAATATCATCACCCTAAGGAAGTAAGGTCTAGCAGCAAAAAGGGGAAATTAAAAAAGTGATGATTAATTTAGAAAAACTGACCTAGTGGATTAGATCACCAATAAAAACTGCCTGGATGTTGATTCTAGAGTGTCACAGAGGCCAATGCAGAGCTCGAACTCACAAACTGTGAGCCAAAATCAAGAGTTGGATGCTTAACCGACTAAGCCACCCAGGCAACCCCAGAAAACAGTATTTTGAGGAAGGTGGTGATTGGTTCAGCGTGAACTTTTCTAGAAAGGAAAACAAAGAAAGACAGCAATGTATTTCTTTTTTTTTTTTTTTTTTTTAGCATTTTTAGCATTCTCTCTTTTAGCATTTAGGATGCTGTGTTAGAGATCTTAGCAGGCAAAACGTGAGAATGGAATTCACTAGAGAAGTCAGAACTAAGCTTATACAAAAATGATAATTAAAGCCACGAGCCTGAATAAAACTTCCTAGAAAGGGAAAGAAAGAACAGAAGAGGCCCAAAGACAGGAATGTTATGGAAGAGACTTCTGTTTTCCAATCCCAGTGTAAAGAGCTTGGAAGTCACCAGTCCACCCTAACAACCAGCAAAAAGTTGACCAGACTGAAGAGTAAACTCTTCCTGGATCTGTAAGAGAGGGGCGGGCCCAGGACGAACTGCTGCCCCCAGGACTGGAGAGACTGGCAAGCAAATACAGGGAACCTCAGCTGACTTTAGCCGAAGCAGAGGCCAAGGACCCGAAACTGCTGGGGGATTGGGGAGGGGGTGGGGACCCAAACTAACTGAGGAAGGGCTGCAGGATCAATGCAGGCCAGTCTGAGAGGTAAAACCTCCAGGGATATCCAGTCATGGGGTGGAGGGGGAGGGGAGGAGTGCCTACTGCATCATGAGATTTGCCTCCAGGAGCTCAATCAGATTACCACAGGGAACAGTGAAGAGAAATCTCCTCCTGCTTCTGGCAGGTAGAGGGGGAAAAAACCACTTCCAAATACAGACGGTTCCCAACCTACAATGGTTCAACTTAGGATTCTTCGACTTAATGATGGTGCGAAAGAGATACACATTCAGTAGAAACCGTACTTTGATTTTCGAACTCGCACCTTTTGCGGGCTAGTGACATGTGTTACGATACTGTCACACTGCTGGGCAGGGCCAGTGGCATGGCATCGCCCAGCCGGCCGCGCAATCACAAGGGTAAACAACCAATTCACTCACAACCACTCTGTATCCCTACAACCTTCCTTTTTCTCACTTTCAGTGCAGTATTCAATAAATTACATGAGATATTCAGCATTTTATTATATTCAGGCTTCGTGTTAGATTATTCTGCCCAATTGTAGGCTAATGTCAGTGTTCTGAACACAATTAAAGTAGGTTAGGTGTATTAAATGTATGTTCGACTTACAACATTTCAACTTACGATGGGTATATTGGAATATAATCCTTGTAAACTGAGAAAAAGATGTGTGCTCCAGAGCACTCTGTTCCTCTTAACAAGGCCTACCCTCAGGGGCAACTAGTTAACCAGAGCCTAACCTGCAAGGGTATTATCAGAGCCTAACTGACAAGGCTCAGCTCAACTCTACTGAGCTCTAGCCTTCCAGTGGGAGAAGAGATATACCCAACTCCAGCTCGCTCCAGCTATCCTGTCTCACCTAAGGGAAAACAAAAAAAACAAAAATGAGAAAGACTTGTGAAGGTTACAGTCCAGAACCATAGGTTCAATGAAAGACAGAGACCTAATCATGGGTCTACAGAACACTTCCCCTCCCCCCGACACCACACCACCCAATTACCGCAGGTCTATTTACAGCAGTTTCTTTTGTCCCATACATCATGTCTAGCTCTCAAGAAAACATGGCAAGACATACCAGAAGGCAAAAAACAATCTGAAGAGACAGAAAAGCATCAGAACCAGACATAGTAGGGAATTATCAGACCAGGAATTTAAAATCACCATGATTAATACACTAAGGATTCTAGTGGATAAAGTAGGTAGTATGTAAGAACAGATAAGCAATATAAGCAGAGATGCAAATCCTAAGAAAGAACCAGAAAGAAATGCTACAGATCAAAAATACTATAACACAAGTGAAGAATTCTTTTGATGGGCAGACTGGGCAGAGCTGAGAAAACCTCTCTGCGGTAGAGGACAGATGTATTGAAAGAAACTTCAAAACCCAGAAAGTAAAGAGAGGACTGAAGGAAAACAAAACAGGACTATGAGGCAACTACAGAAGGTATAACATAGGTGTAATGGGAATACCAGGAGAAAGAGAGAGAAACAGAAGAAACACCAGAAACAATAAAGACTGAGGATTTCAGGGCAGTGAAGATACTGTGTATAACATTTTAGTGATGGATACATATCCTTATATATTCATCCAAACCCAGAGAATATACAACACCAAGAACAAGCCCTAATGAAAACCACGGACTTGGGGTGATTACAACATGTCAGTGTAGGTTCATTCTGGGTAAAAAACATACCAATGTGGTGGGTGATAATGAAAGAGAACGCACCCCATTGTGGGGGTGGGGGTATACGGGAAATTACGGTATCTCCCTCTCAAGTTTGTAGTAAACCCCAATTGCTCTAAAAAAAAAAAAAAAAAATTAAATCTTAAAAAAAAAATTATGGAATACATACACTTTAGGGTGCAAGAAAAGTAAGAACAATGAAGAGATCAGAGAAGTAGCCAGAAGTAGGAAAAGGAAAAAAAAACAGCAAGCAAGTTCTTTTCAATGCTATCCCCCACACCACCATACTCCAGTCAGACTGAGTATTCTCTATTACATAAATTAGTATCCTTTGTTCTTCCTTTAATACATTTTCCCTACTCTGACCCTTCCTCTTGGAGTGTCTCACCTATCGTTTACACCTGTGAAAACCTTGCCCACTTCCAAAGGCCCATCTCAAGGACTCCTACTCCAGGTTTTTCTAGATGCTCTTCAAACAAATGTACACTCTCTCTTCTGAGACACAAGAGCACTTCCACGATTCACGTGTATCCCTAGTACATAATATGCCCTGACATACGTTGTCTTTATATCCCTAGTAGAGGGTAAGCTCGTGGAAGTCTATGCTGGCTTGTTTCATTCTGCCCCATATTCATACAGTGCTATATATATAAATAGAAACTTTAAAGCCTTAGGTGTGTTTTGTTTTTAAATGAATGCTCAACAACACCCTTAGGAGCCTAGGCATATTTCCCAAGCCCTTGAAGGAACTAAGTAAAAAGAAAAATGAAAACAAAAAAACCCCAGCTATTTAGTTCGAAAAATAGTTTTTAAAGACCATAAAAATTCCTGTACTTCTCTAAGACTTGAAAGAAATTTTAGGAACTTAGGAGATATAAAAATAAAGGTCAATTGGCAAGTGTTAGCAATTCAAGTGAAAGGCTCTCAAATATTTTTTATCGATTATTTTAAACATTTTCAGGATTAAGACAAAACATTGCTTCAGTTTTAAAAAGGTTCTCTTTACCAACTGAGTTTCATAGCCTTATAGTTTCAGCCTCCAGGCCCAATAGCCCTATAAAAAGGCTGGGGGATGGGAGGGTAATAAAAAGCAGCTCATCAACACCTGGTGTTACCAGTACTAGATCAATGCCATGAGCCGTGTCAAGCCAGGCAGACCCAGCAAAGCCAGGATAGGAAGCCTAAAGGGAATACAGGGGGAAAGTAGTCTTTAAGGTGAGGTGAGGCAGGTTCTCCAGCCTTGCTTAAAATAACACTTAAGACGTAAGTCAGTATGATTCAGAACAAATACGGGGAAGAAGCAGGTATGAGGCTCTAGTGAAAGAGCTGACATCAACGTCTAGAGTTCTGCAACTAACATTGAGGTCATTAATAGAAACACAGTTCAAGAACGTATCCAGGGAGACTCCTTCTGAGTCCAAGGCTCAAAACTGAACACAAGTTCAAAACGCAACAACCTGGAATTGTGTCTCAACATGTTCCAGAATGAACGGAAGTTGGGACGGTTGGGCTCTATCCCCGCTCCTACGCTATGTGACCTAAGTAACAATCTAAGCCTCCGTCTCCTCATCTATAAAACAGGGATATGACCTGTCTTGCCTATCCCAAAACAGCATTGCTAAAGAGCATGTGAGACACCATAAACGCTTTCTGAACCATGATGGTATAATCAACATACGGCAGGGCTATCTGAGGAAAAGAACAGTTTACCTTACATCCAGCTCCCTGATACAGCACAGCACCTTACCTTAAGGTCACACGAAATGCTGCCTAGAGCAAAACAGTCTTCTGAAGACCATGTGGTTAGTGACTGCAGCACTTACTTGTGGGAGAAATTCTGGCAGGCCAAACACTGGATAGGTGCACAGGAAAATTTAGACTATTATGGAATATTCTTCAGATATGAAAATTTGGGACAACCAGAAACTTACTACAAAAAAAATCCTAGCAATCAATGAAAGGGTCAATGAGTACTAGTTCACCTTAATACAGAAAATATTGTTAAACTGTATTATTTCCAGGGAATAAAAAGACAAAAAAAAAAAATCACTTAACTCTAGGAAAAATGGAATAATGCTGAAGTCTCTGTCATGTTACTAGAAAACAAAGTGCTCCATACATAAAGACAGCCTGATAAACTAAACTGAAATCCAAGCTTTACTAATAGCACAAACCTTGGCACAATACTTGGATCAATTTAATAACAACTTAGTGAAGTGCGTAAGACGTGGGTAAAGGTAATTACAACAGAAAGCAGACTGCAGTAAGACAGAGTGAGTTCATTACGCGGCCCCATTTGCCTAGGACAGTCCCCATTCACCTGTTGTCCTGGTGTAATTATTAATAGCAAACTCATTTACTCTCAAAAGTATTCCAGTTTGGATGATGAATTATATGGTCACCCTATCCATAACAACAAAGTAAGACAGATGGAGTTAATGTTACAGTAAAAGCACAAATTTATTTAACTCATTTGTGAAACAGGAATAAATAGGTTTTGTACACCTCAACTGAAAGATGTTTCAGAAGACGAGACAATACGTGAAGTTTGCTACACACTCAAAAAATATACATTCCATAAATGCAGTGCCACGCCGTGATCCTGAAAATGGAAGGGAATGAAAAGGGAAGTAGGGGAGGAGAGGGGCAGGACTGGACATTGCGCTCAGTACAGACACAGGTCCTCATTCACATTCCTGCCGCTCTGCCCTCATCCGGTCTACAACGGTATGTAACACAAAACTCCTGTCAATGGAAATTAAAAATGAATGGAACAAGAATGGGAAAGGATTCTTTTTCATGAAAACATAATTGCCAGACATTCTGACTAAAGAAAGAGGAAATAATTTGGAGGAAGGGACTAAAAGATTTACTAGTTGAAGCAGGGGTTGTGGTAACTTCCTAGAAAGAGGCAAAGGTGCTGAGTTGAAAATGATTTCGTAAGTTTTTGGCTCTTTATAGACAGATCTCATACTATAGACCATTCACTCCCAGTTTATAAACTGGTTGCATTTAAATATACGTATCTGCCATTTGAAACCTATCTTTCCACAGAAACTATTATGATATTTAAGTACCTACCTACTGGCAGCACAAAAGCCCACTTAATCCATATGTACTGAACTCCTCAAATGACACGCAGCTAAGGATGTATCAAGAAGAGGGAACCCATTAGGGGCACCTGGGGGGGGGGGGGCTCAGTCAGTTGAGCATCCAATTCTGGCTCAGGTCATGATCTCATGGCTCTTGAGTTCGAGCCCCACATGGGGCTCCATGCTGACAGCAGAGAGTCTGCTTGGGATTCTCTATCCTCCTCTCTCTCTGCCGCTCCCCCTCTCTCGCACATGTTGCTCTCTCACTCCCAAAAGCAAATAAGACATTTACAAAAAAAACTTTAAAAAAAAAGAAGAGGGAACCCATTGTAATACATCAAAGTCAGAGGGGGCAGAGGCAAGGGCAAGACAGTCTGGATGGCAAGACAGGGTAGGGTTAAGACAAAGTCCTCTGGTTATTATGGTGGTTGCTTTGAGGGACAAGGAGACACAAGAATAGAAACACTCTGAGAGAATTAGATCTTATCAAATATAAACAGAAAGATAATAGCAGTTGGTAAATTAACTGGAAAAGCAAGAGACAGAGAAAGAAGCCCAGTAAAGAGGTACTGCAATTGTCAAGACAAAACATAAAGAGCCCAGATACTCAACTAGATAAAGCAGGGCAGAAAACTTAGAACTTAAGAAATATCCCAAGCACAACTATGAAATAATAAACATATGCTCTTAGTATCTCTCTCAATAATTTATACAATGGTTCTTAACCATTCTAAGTTATAAAACCATCTTACTTGAGCAAAAGTAAAGAATTCTGTCCCCAGCAAAACACAGGCACACTCTGCTTTACAGTAATAATTATTGTGTTATACATGTTTATGACTTCCTGTAGAACATGTTAAGAAAAACTTAAGGTAGGACTTGGGCAAAGTGAAAGCACAAAGTATAGGGGCAGGAAACAATATCTTTTGCAAGACCATCACAGTAGCCAAATATAAATACTGTGCCTCAGATTATAAAAACTGTTACAAAAGTATAGTGCAAAAAACAGCTATTACATTTATTAAAGGACAACATGGGCATCAGAATCAACAGAGGACTTGTTACAACAGATTTCTGAGCCCCACTCCCACATTTCTGATTCAGTAGGTCTGGGATGGGACCTGAGTATTTGCATTTCCAAAAGTTGCCACTTTGTCCAGGAAGCATACTTTGAATCCCTAGAGCAATCTTTTAAACTTGTACCAACTCCTTTTCATCCACTTCTCTTCCTTAAGCCCAAAGATTTGGTTGCAGTGATCCACTTTGTCTTATGGATTTATCGCCTTTGCTTCCTCATTCCATAGGTATCATGCAAAGAAGAGTGCCCCAACCATTTGTCTACCTTGCTTCCAAACACACAGCCTCTATATTATTCTGAATTGCCCAAACTGCAGTTAGGAAAAAAAAAAAAAAAAAAAAAAAAAAAAAATTTAGGAGCGCGTGGGTGGCTCAGTTGGTTAAGTGTCCTACTCTTGATTTCAGCTCAGGTTATGATCTCACGGTTCGGGAGTTCGAGCCCCACATCAGGCTGTCTGCAGTCAGCAGAGAGCCTGCTTTGGATCCTCTGTCCCCCTTCTCTCTGCCCTACCCTGCTCATGTTCTCTCTCTCAAAAATAAACAAACATTAAAAAAAAAAAAAAAAAAAAAAAAAAAGAACATCAGGAACTGATATGCTACACAGTTAAGAGACCTATATACAGGGCCACCTGGGTGGCTCAGTTAAGCATCTGGCTCTTGGTTTTGGCTCAGGTCATGATCTCACAGTTTGTGAGGTCAAGCCCTGTGTCAGGCTCTGAGCTGACAGCTCGGTACCTGCTTGGGATTCTCTTTCTCTTTGTTTCTGTCTGTCCATGGCTTGTGCTCCCGCTCTCTCGCTCTCTCTCTCTCTCTCTTTCTGTCTCAAAATAAATAAATGAACTTTTTAAAAAGGAAAAAGAAACCTGTGTATAGTGAACAATGAAAATTAGAGAAGAATAAATATTAACACTAGTAGGAATTTGTTTTGAAAACTCCTCACAATTACCTGTTCTCATAAAAACGGAATGAAGTATATGTGACTGAAAACAGATCTTGCTTTATAATTCATTCATGCAGCAGTCTCCAGTTTCAATTCCCCAGACCCCATAGGGATATACAATCTAATCCACTCATGAGGGAGAAAATATTAGAACTTCCATTTATATTTGATTTTATCTCATTTTTAATTTGCGTGTTTGTGAACACTATAAAAAGGCGTAAAAGGATTACAGCATGTGTACATATATCAAATACATCTAATACAACTGTGTGTGTGTGTGTGTGTGTGTGTGTGTGTGTGTGTGTGTAGGTATCAGTACATCTACTAAATCTATATACTACTTACATATAGCTACTGATTTGTAAATTGTACCAGGGAGGGCATGATGATGGTGATGTGCTGTACTCATCAACATAAGAAAGCAACACACACTAGAAACCAAGAACATGAATTCAGTCTGGCATCAAACCTGGGCTGTAGCACTTACAAGCTGGTGGCCATGGGCACACCGTTTCACCTCCCTAAGCCTGTTTCCTCACCTGCAAATAAGATAAAGAGGATCCTCTTTGTTCACAGGGTTGCTGCGAGAAGCCCATGCCATAATCCATGCAAAGTGCTCAGAGTGCGAAACAAACAGCAAATGCTCAATAAATGTTTCCTATTCTTTTAGTACACAAAGCCATAAACATAAGTTCGAGAATTCGTGTAGTAACAAAACTAAATGAATCCATCACTTCCCAATTTTGGCCATTTAACCCTCTTTTTTTCTACTGAATACCTATTAACACCCTCTGCCACCCTAAACTGGATGCTTATTGCTATTATTTTCCAGAAAGATTTAAAGTCTGTTTTTATGAGGACACGTTAGTTAACTGAACTATGAAACTATAAAACTTTCAAATACGTAGGAAAACCCCTCAATGATTACAACTTAACGGACAGCAAGAGCTCTGTAGCACCCACTGTCCTCACCTCACCTCTACCCTGCTTGTCTTTTCAGGTCAATGCCAAGTGATCCTTCGGTCACATAAGTGGTACTGGTACATGATTACACATGCAACCCACTGCTTAACAGATACTTTTAGGGGTGCCTGGCTGGCTCAGTCAGCTAAGTGCCCGATTCTTGATTTCAGTTCAGGTCATGATCTCATGGTTGTGAGATCAAGCCCCGCATCAGGGCCTGCTTAAGATTCTCATTCTCTCTCTCTCTCTCTCTTGCCTCTCAGCCCTTCCCCCACTCACACTTTCTCTCTCACTCTTCCCAGCAAAAAAAAAAAAAAAATTTCAAAGATAATTTTAATCAGACATAGCAATGCTTTAAAATTCTAGACATATACGAAGATCAACATGAAGTCTTATTATGGGTCCCCTGCAATATGGAGCCTGTTGAAGGAAGTTCTATGAGTTTATTGTTTTTCTACTTTATAATTCCATGGCTCGAGAATTCCCCATCAAATGTCTCTAGTTAGCAGAGCACAGAAACAAACTGGTAAGCAGCCTCTAAAATGGCCCCTCATGAGCCCAACATCCTCACCTTCATACCTTGTCTGACAGCCTCCCCTTGCGTACCAGCTGGACCTAACGACTCCCTTCTAACAAAAAGAATATAGCAAAAAAGTAAAAAGGGATTCCAATTCCAAGCTTAGCTTACAAAAAGACGAACTTCCATGTTGTTGCCTTCTGCGCGCGCGCACACTTGCTCGCTCTCTCTCTCTCTCCATCTCTCCCTCTCTCTTTCCCAAAGTGCCCTCCCACTGTCTCTGAGGGAAACCCATTGCCATGCTATGAGCAGCCCCATGGAGAGAGCCATGTGTCAGGAAACTGTTATCTCCAACCAACAACCCAGAGCCCCGTGTACCAGGCCTTGAGACCGAAATCCCAGCTGGTGTCTGAACAGCGGCCTGGTGAAAGCCCTGCAAGCCAGAAGACCCAGCTAAGCCACACCTGGATTTGGGACCCACAGAAACTGAGATGGTCAACTTTCGCCGCGGTAAGCCACCAAGTTTGGGGGGAATTTGCTCCATAGCAAAAGATAATACCTAAGTTACAACTTTAACTTAAAATTTTCAGTAAAAACTACATGCATTTATTCCTTTGGAAGCAGTACTCCACATAATTCCAAAACTCACTGATCCTATTTTAAAAGTATTTTCTAGGGGTGCCTGGGTGGCTCAATTGGTTAAGGGTCTGACTTCGACTCAGGTCATGATCTCATCGTCTGTGAGTTCAAGCCCCACATTGGACTCTGTGCTGACAGCCCAGAGCCTGGAGCCTGGTGCAGATTCTGGTTCTCCCTCTCTCTGTCCCTCCCCTGCTCACGCTCTGTCTCCCTCTCTCTCTCAAAAATAACTAAATGTTAAAAAATAATAACAATAATAAATAAAAGGTATTTTCTACTAGGTTTTTCTAACCCTACTTTTGCCTGCTTTCATCGTGATTCTCCTTATTTCAGACACATATCTGTGCTGTTAGCTAAGTTTTCTAAGCAGTGTATATACAAATGATGACAAAGGTGCATTTCAGGCAGAACAGCTAAATGTAAGAAAAACCAAAATACCAGGTACAGTTTTTTTATATAAATTGGTTTTAAACTTGATTATATACATCAAACAGCTGATAAGAACAAAAACTCTAAAACTACGTATTCTAAATGACCTCACTAAAAGGGAAGCATGGATAAAAAGGAAGAAAAATTAGGTGAGGGGAAAGGATTTTTAAATTTTTTTTAAAAAGAGGAAAAGTAAAAACAGACAACAAAGTGCAGACACCCTAGAAACTATAATAAGGTTTTCAGTCACAAAGCAGGCAATAACAACATGAATTCTCACTGCCTCCTACACTGTGCTCAGGGCAATGAAACCATCCATTTCTCTTATTCAAAGTATTTGTTAAGAAAGTACCTACACTTTCCAACATATCTTCAATACTGGCAGAACAGACAACCCTGAAGGTAATCAAAAACTCAATCCAAACAGGTCACACACAGATTGGGCATGCACTGACAGCTAATCTTTTTGATCTGAGGCCGGAGCAAAAGCTTTACATCCTGTTCCTAATCTAAAACACTCATGTCCTCTAATTTCAGTTTGAGAATAGTACTGGAAAACTGCCAGATACCTACTCTCTTACTTGTCCAAGTACTGAATACTGCATACACTTTAAGTAAATGTTACCTTCTTAATGAGGCCTGCCATGACCACCCTATTTAAAATCACAGCTATCTATCATCTACCTGTCCTCAGCCCTCTTTTCTCAGCTTATTTTGTTTTTTGTTTAGTCTGCCTTTTCGCCCCAACAGAATATTCACTGAAGGGCTTGAAGATTTATGTGGGATTCTGTTTTGTCCCGGATACACTCTAAGCTCTATTTGAGTATCTGGCATAACCAGACCCTCAAATATTAGCTCAATATTAAATGCATGAATAAATTAGAAAAGTAAATGCTTTCTCATATAACCGAAAACAAAAAAAAAAAACAAAAAGCAGAGGCACTAACTACAGAGAAAAAAAATTAAGTTTTCAACTCGCATTTTCAAATGCTAAATATTTTTCTAAATTAAAAAAAATAACATTTCAAACAAAAAAAAAATCACAAGAAATTAGGTATTTTAATTTTCTTAATTAAGATTTCCCATTGGGCACCTTGAGTGGCTCAGTCAGTTAATGTCTGATTCTTGGTTTTGGCTTAGGTCAAGATCTCACACTTGTGAGTTCGAGACCCACACTGGGCTCCATGGTAACAGTGTGGAGCCTGCTTAGGGTTCCCTCTCTCCCTCTCTCTCTGCTCCCCTCACCCCCATTCACTCTCTCTGTCTCTCTCTCAAAAATAAATGAAGAAACTTAAAGAAAAAAAGATTTTCTATTAAACTCATTAAGTTTTTGAATGATGACTGCTCGAAACCCATAACGGTATTACCATTTACTTCTTTAAAAAACAGACACTTACGAGAAATACAAATCAGGATGTAGCTATTCTGAACAGAAGGCACCAAACAGTCCAGGGGCCACAGAATTAACAACTCATTCCTTAAAGTCTACAACATGCCAGTCTCTAGATCAGAGCTGTGCAATACAAATTAATTTGATCTAAGTAAGTGGTGTTAACTTTTCCAGAAGTCACATTAAAAAAGTAAAAAGAAACACATGAAATTAGTTTTATATCTTACGTAATCCACTATGTCCGTAATATTATCATTCCCAACAGGTAATCGGTATTTTAAAGTTCAAATATTTTACATTATTTTTCTCATATTCAAAATCTGAAGTGCATTTTACACTTTTAACACAGGTCAATTTTAGGTGCTCGACAGCCCAATGCAGCTAGTAGCTACACACTGGGCAGTGGATTCCTAGATTCTGTATGGTACTGATGAAACATAAAGGCATACTTTATTTGCTTTTAAATATTAATATTAGAAGAAATGCAGAGCCAAGGATAGCATCTTCTGTTTCTAAACATCAAAGCACCTGTCATACCCACAGAATTCTTAAGTTCTTTTAACATAAATTTTAAATTTTAACAAAAGGTTTTTCGTTCTAACTTTTATTACAAAATGTTTGGAACTCCACTGAAACTGGAATGACTCAAGACGAGTCTCCCTGAGGTACAAGTTATATAGCCACACATGCTTACTTTGTTTCGCATGGCGATAATAACACTTCACACATTTGAGCATTTAATATCTGATGATGAGGTTAAAAAGATTAAAATAACTTGTAATTCGAGGAACTATTATGCAATCAGATACATTTAAATAGGCTGTCAAATACCTGCATAAGCTTACTTAATACCTCTCTGTCTATATATTATACACAACTTTAACAGATCTCCCTCTGATGGCACTTTTAATGACTTTAAAAAATGTGCATTTTTGCTATTCTTTTCAGACTTAAATGTTTCTGTAATTGTGATGTAGTAAGAAATATATTTGGCCTTTGTCCTTGGTTCCTGGCACAGGAATTTCCTGAGCACTAGGAGAGTATTTTGCCCCTTTTGATCACACCTGAGTTCATGCTAAAAGATGACTTAGAATGGGGCCTCTAGATCATCTCAGGACGGGGCAGGTCAGCACAAAGACCAGGTGATTAGAGGGCTGGAACTTTCAGTCCCACCCACCTGACCACTGAGGAAACTGAGCTCTGTAGAAACAGAGAACTCTTTTCCATGCCTTTCTCTTAGCTTCTGATGTCGTCAGCAATTCTTGTCATTCCCTGACTTGCAGCGCTGTAACTCCCACCTCTGCCTCCATTGTCACAGGGTCATCTTCTCCCCATTGCAAGTGTCTCCCCATTGCATGGTGCTTCTCCTCTCTTACACGGATACCAGTCATACTGGATTAGGGGCCCACACAAGTCCAGTATATCCTTAGCCTAACTAAGTACATCTGAAATGACTCTACTTACAAATAAGGTCACATTCTGAGGAGTCAGAAGTTAGGAATTCAAAATATGTCCTTTTTTGGGGAGTGCGGGGGACACATTTCAACCCATAATTTGGGCCTTTACAACAAAAAGTCTGACAACCCTGACTTAGAATAATTAGAACTGAGGAGAAGTAGGTACAGAGAGGTGCCACTGAACAGTGAGGGATTTCAAAGAGGAGAGCTGAGATTTTGTTTCAGACAAACTAACTTGAAAGCAGAAGTAAGAACACTCAAAAGATGTCAGACAGAAAGCAATATATGCCGGTCAGGAAGGTGGCCTGGCTTAGAGACGGGGGGGGTCCAGTAGAGCCTAAAAAAGGATGTGCATCTGCAGGACAAATGTTTTATACGGCAGATCAAGAATTAATCTGAAGAGAATGTTACTATTAGATAACAATGTGATTAGAGAATGTCACTGTTACGTAACATTAGACGATAATGTAATTTAGTATCCTATGAACCAAAAAAGAAGCAACTCAACCATGACAAACATAACAAAGGAAGAGGCCTGAAAATGACCAGGGGATTTGGCTAGAATAAGACTACAGCCAAGTGAAGAAAACAACTTCCATGGAGAAAGTAAGAGGGACACTGGAGGTACGCTGGGGGGAAGATGAGAATGCTGAAGAAATGAAACATGATTTACACACACAGCAGGTACAGCAGACCATTACACTGGTGACCCCCAATAAACCACAACTCCCGGCATTCATGCCCTTGTATAATCCTCTCCTACACAGACTATGAGCTTAGCCAAATAACTTGCTTTAAGCCAATTTGATATTAACAGGCACTGGCAAGCAGGGGCATGATAAGCACTTTCACATGGGAACTTGGCTGTCTCCGATCACTGCCCCCTGGAAGCCGGCTGCCATGCTGTAAGGAAGCCTGAGCTAGATTCTGAACGATGAGAGACCACATGGAGACAGACTGTGAAGGCTAAGAGGTCATCATTCCAGCCCCGGCAGAGTCCCCAACTGAACGCAACCACCAGTGACCTCAACCCATGCCTAAGGGAACAGCAAAAATACCCAGCTGAGCACAATCAACCCAGAGAATCAGGAAAAATGATAAACCGTTGTCACCTGAAGCCACTAAGTTTCGTGGTGGTTTGTAAAGCAGCCACAGTTAACGGATACCGTCAAAACAGATTTATGCTTGAGAAATGCAAGAACGTGAGGATTCTTATTAAACTGGGAAGACTTCTATATGCTTGGGGAGAAAAGAACAAAGGAAAACCATATAAATTAAAATGCAAAGAGAAAAACTGAAGATGTTAAAGATGGAGCCGAGTCACCCGAGGAACAATGGGAAAATTTCAGAGAACACCAAGGAAAGTTTTCCACCTACTTCGTCACTTTCATCTACTTCAATTCCACCATCTTTGTCATCATCCATTTGTTTATGGATTGTCTGAAGAGCTTCCAGGCTGAATCGATCATCTTCTGTGAAACACGGCGGACTCAGTGACAGGCAGGGATCTGCAACAGAACGAAGGGCAGTTATGGCTTGCCATGCCAAAACACAGACCACAGGCATACAAGTGACAAGAAGAAAAACATTAAATATCAGACTAAGTCAAACCAACAGATTTTAAAAAGTCCAGCAAAGTCATCGAAAGTATAATACAGGAACACAACAGACTACAAATAAGTAACTGAATTTAATGGCTACTAGGCAACTACAACCAGGAGTAACTCCAGTCCTGACTTCAGGTTGTCTAACTGCTTCCACATCTTTAACCATTTTCTTCTTATCCAACCTACTATATTTACTAATTATTTCCCCCCAAAAACAGAGCTCCTTTCTTAAAAAAAAAAGAACCAAAAAACACAGAATACAAGGTGCTATTTTCGAATAATCCACTTCAATTAAAATGTGAATCCTAGGAAAATATCAGAGAATACAAGAAAAGGATATATATAGGATAGGCACACGATACTTAGAAACTTTTTTTTTCACTTTTCTATTTAAGAATCAAAGGGTTCATGGCTCAGGTCATGATCTCGCAGTTTGTGGGTTCCAGCCCCAGTCCGGGCTCTGTGCTGACAGCTCAGAGCCTGGAGCCTGCTTCAGAGTCAGTGTCTCCCTTCTCTCAGCCCCTCCCCCAAGCATGCTCTGTCTCTCAAAAATAAATAAGACATTAAAATTTTTTTTTCAAATAAGTAAACATTAAAAACAATTTTTTTAAATAAAGTAGTTACTAGCATAATAGAAGGGTTAGCCACAGTTTGGTTTTCTCAACAACAGCTAAAAATCTAGTTTATCATTCTGGCCCTGTTACAAATTAACAGTCTGATTTTGGACAAATCACTTGTCCTTGTGTCTTAGTTACCACACCTCTAAAATAAAGTTGTCTCCGTGCTTACTAAATCTACCGTAGCTATAACGGCCTAAGAAATGATCTAATTCTGTACTTAGGAAAAAACACTGCACAAAGCCAGTACTGGAAATCAATTAATAAATGTTTTGGTAAAAGAATAATGCAAATCTATATTACCTACATGTTCCAGTTATAACTCATTTTGGTGAGTTAACATTTTTAATAGTTTTAATTCAAAAGCTAATTTTAATTTAGTCTTGGAAGAGAAAGAAACAGAAAAGGAAACTGTAAAAAGGGAAAATGCAATGATAAACGTTGTGACATATGTGTGTATACATATTTAAAACTCTGATCAAGATTTGCTAAAATCTAAGAACTTACAGGAACAAAGGTCAGTTATGACCCCTAAGTCATGAAACAAACAGAGCCCTAATATGCCTACAAATTCAAACTCATTTGTACTTATTTTGACTGGCTATGAAGCAAACTCCCAGATACCATAACATAGAGAATAAAGAAGATCTGAATACAATGTGTTATTGCATCCATAATAAACATACGAAGTTACTGCAAATAGCATACAAGGGTTGGCATCACTTACTGACTAAACAGGCTTTGTTGTCAACCCTGTCAAACTCTAAAAGGAGTGAATAATGAGGGCTCTGAAAACCATATAAAGCTTTAAAAGAAAATTAGGAGAAACATATGATCTGAAAAAATTTCATATAAAAATAAAATTGATTTTTTTTTTTTTTACTTATTTAATAAACCTTATCTTTCAAGGTCTGTTGCAGGATGTGACTTCTCCAGGAAGTCTTTCATAAATATCTATACTATCTTCCAGCAATTACTTCCTTCTCTGAACACCATTCCAACCATTCAACAAATATCTCTTAAGCATCTACCATATGTCGGGCACTGGAAATACCATAGTGAAAAGAGAGATAAAAATTCCTCACGAGGGGGGCCTGGGTGGTGGGGGACCTGCTTAAGATTCTCTCACTCCCCCTCCCTCTGCCCCTCCCCAGTGCACACTCACACTCTCTCGCTTTCTCTGTTAAAAAAAAAAAAAAAAAAAAAAAATTCCTCATGAAACTACAGCATAGTGGAGGAGATGAGCATAACAAGATAAAGAAGTAAAAGGTAGAGCATGCTAGCAGCTAGCAGTGGGTAAGTCCTGAGGAGAAAAATAAAGAGCAGATATGAAATGCCAAGGGACTTGAAATCTGATTATATTTTATTCTCATATCATTCAACCTAAGTCCTCGTTAATGTTGTACTTTATTAATCTCTAACTGCTTACACGAATCCTTTTGTCTATACAGTTGAGCTTATGACCAAGGCAGGAAAACGTCTTCTGTTTCTCACATTCATAATACCCAGGGCTTAGTTTAGCAATTTTGTGTCTCTGATAAATTGTTACTTCATACGCTAACTAAATCACAAACTTCTAGGCTTTTATGCTGTGCAAACCAGTGACAGGCATGAGGAAACAGTCTAGTGATAAAGGAGGCATGCGGACCACAACAATATTTTAAGTTAGGGACCACTGAAAACACTACGTGTAGAGTGCTATGAGAGCCATGGAGGAAGAGCACCAGTGCAGACCGGGAGAGAAAAGTCAGATGTTTTCTAGAGGTAACCTTGGGGGTTTTATATGACCTATAACTGATGACCTTGGGAAGGAGACAAAAGCATGCGTGGAAAAAGAAACATCATACGTTCAGTGTCATGAGAAAAATGTTGAACGTTCAGAGAAATGCCACTGGTTAATATGTCTGGAGTACAGAGAATATATGGAAAGAAGAAAAGAGATCAGTAAGAAATTAGAAGGAAGGGGCCAGATCTCTAAGACTAAGGGTGGTTTTCCCCACACTATGGAATTTGGATTTTCATCCTGAAAATTATGAGAAGCCCATACAGGATTTTCAAGGAGAAGCCGAACACAATCAGATACATTATAGAAAGATCGTTCTGGTGATAGTGGAAAACAGACTGGAGGCAAGACTGGGAGGCACAGCGGTCAGGAAGTGCGACTGTAATCCTAGCAGCACGCAGCACCTCAGGCCTCCAAAGAATGGAGGAGGTAAACGACGAAGACTGCTCTAGGATTTGGCGTTTTGCCAAGTTAGAACTGCAGAAGGAAAGGAAAGACAGCAGTTGAGGATAAGGCAAGGGTGATCCATTTCCCCACATAAAACTGTATTTCCTTTTGGTACGGTGACTTAAGGACTAGAAATCTGACTTAGAACAGTTGTGAATTCTGAGCCCCATTACCTGTTCTAAAGTCCTTTCCATTTCTTTCTCAACTGTATCCCTTCTAGGTCAATTCAGCACAAGTGATCATTTTAACCCAAATTGGCTGACCTAAATTTCTTTTTCAAACATACAAACTGTTACAAAAGATCTGTGCATATAATAAATCAGGGAGAATGGTTTCAAAGACAACTGCTGAAATGCCAAAATGGCTCTCCTTTGCCTCACTGACCTCACCTTAGCTACCCAAATGCACCAGCACATTCCCGTATTCCACAGCCAGAAATGTGTTTCTCAGATACCTAAACAGAATTCAGTTGTTCACTGAGACATGATATGGAGTGCCTGTAAGGTGCCAGCCTAGTGCTTGGTGCCGGACACCCGTGTGACAACTAGGACAGATTTCCTCTGCTCCGTGCCCCCACTTGTATTAAATGCAATATGGTGTCATAAACCTTTCTAGCACTATACAGTGAGCAGTCCTTTCTTTTCTCTGGATCAAGGACAGCAATTTCTGCCGAAGAAAAAGAAATCAGCCGAAAGAAAATAAAACTTAACCGAAGTCAGCAACCAACCAACACCACTGTTAAAATTTCAACTTGTTTTCCTCTACTCAAAGCCAAACAAATCCTCAGTATGATTTCTGCAGAAACAAAGTCTAATGAAGTAAAATGATTTCACCTAAGAAACATCTACTACATTCCAGAAACCAATACTGCTTTATATACATAATCTCTACAACCCTGTGGGGGACACATATTATCTCCATTTTCAGATGAGGAAATGGCACTCATGAGTATCTTGCTCAAGATCACATCCCTAGAAGTGGCAGAGCTAGGATTCAGATAAAGTCTTCAAGACTCCAATCCATGTTCCAGCATCAGTATAATGAATGTAAATGGGTCACAGTGTCACCAACATCAGAGAATAAAGTATTGCTATCACAAATATTACCAGGGCCCAAGGAGCTAAGAACACCAAGAAGCATAAATGTGTCCCACAGAAGGGACACTACTGCACGATGTTGATAATCTAGAATACATACCTATGCTTCCTACATTACCTTTCCTTTTAATAATGTCTTCAAGCCACACTCCCCTTGAACAAACCTTGATAGTAAGTTTATTATTACCACAGTGACTGATACGTTTGTTGAACGATTTACTTATACATAAGTATTACAAGGCAAATAAATGAATTTCTGAATACTATTTCTCTAGAAAATGTATAGATGTCAGACACTAGGTTAGAAGCCCGGTATACAAAACGTAGAGCAAGTGAATAAAGTTCAATATGGCAAGTACAATGGCAGACATGTAGTAAATATATAATGGTGGCAAAACTACAGGAGTAGTTCCGTCTACATGAATAGCAAGAAAAAACTCAAGGAGAAGTGATATTTACATTTATTCTTAAAAGACGAGCAAATGTTCTCTAGGAAGACACGTATAGGCAAGAACATAATGTGCTAATAGCTATTATACTAACAACATAATGACAACAATAACTACTAATTACAGAATGTCTATCATATACAACTATATGTAAATTGCCTATTATACATTTCACTTTGCCTAGAAAGTAAGTACTACTGTTCTCATTTTTTTTTGAGAGAGAGAGAGAGAGAGAGAGAGAGAGAGAGAACAAACAAGCAGGGGAGGGGCAGAGCGAGACAGACAGACAGAATCTCAAGCAGGCTCCCTGCAGTCAGCACAGAGCCCCATGCAGGGCTCAATCCCACAAACCATGAGATACTGACCTGAGCAGAGATCAAGAATCAGAGGCTTAACTGCTTAACTGACTGAGAAACCCAGGCACCCCTATTGTTCCCATTTAATTGGAAAACTATGAGAAAAGACTGACAATATCAGTGAGGGACAGATTATGAAGGGATTATTCTAAAGTGAAAAGAAAATAATATTAATACATTACTCACTGAAAGCTCCCACTTAGTTCCTTGGCCTGCAGGGTTTTCTTCCAAATCCACGCAGGCTCAGGTAACTGCCTTCATTCCAACTCAACTGTTTCTCCTCAAAGGCCATCTAATTTCCCTCTCCAAAACAGCCTTGGCCTTTAGGCTCTCTGCTTGCCCTATTATTCTTCATAGCACTTTACTGCAGGGCACTACAGTATCTATTTATGTATTTGCTTACTGCCCAACTCCCCCACTGTAATGTCAACATGAGATTACAGGCTTTCGTTGTGATCACTGCTCTTTCCGGAGTGCCTAGAACAGTGCCTGCTCACAGCAAGTGCTCAAAAAATATCTGTGTCCTGAATCACTAGCCTAATTGGTTTTTCAATATAAATGTTTGGAAGAGAACAACTTTTCTAGAAATTACACGGCAGATAAGAATACTATGATGTAGAAAATGACGACAAAACTCCTTACCTCTTTATAACAATGTTAAATCTACCTAAGTTAGTAGAAATTTATTAACCTTACTCTTCCAGTTAAAACCATTCAATGGTTCCCTAGAACCTAAAGTATAAAGTTTATTTGTTCATTGTCAAATATTACTGTTTAAATATTTATTTAACAAAATACAGAACAAATTGTGCAAAAAAAATTGAGGGGAACTTTAAAATATTAAAGATGGTCTTCTCTAAGGCTTTTATACTCTTGGCAGTTAAGATAAAACTACATGGGGTAAAAGACTAAGCCAGTTTTACTTTCTATATATTATTACTAATATATATATATAAAATATGTAGATTATTACTATATATTACTACACCTAATAAATACTGATGTCTGACTTTTACATGCAAGCAATCACATTTTTAGTGGCATTAGGAAAGAAAAATTAGATCTTATTTATTTAATGTTCATTCATTTTTGAGAGAGAGACAGAGTGCAAGCAGGGGAGGGGCAGAGAGAGGGAGACACAGAATCTGAAACAGGCTCCAGGCTCTGAGCTGTCAGCACAGAGCCCAACGTGGGGCTTGAACTCACGAACCGTGAGATCATGACCTGAGCTGATGTCGGATGCTTAACCGACTGAGCCACCCAGGAGGCTCAGAGAAAGTGGATTTTAATACGTGGGGTCAGAAAAAAGAAAAGAAAAAAAAAAAAAACTCAAACAGAAAATAAGATGGGCTCTGGAACTCACAAGGAGTAGTCTGGCTAACAGACTGGTTCTCAACCGAGAGTGCCACTCAGTGCCCTGCCCTCCCTCCTCCCGCTCACCTCTCTCCACTCTGCTGCTACAGTCATCCAGTGGAGGGGTGGTGGCTAAGGATGTTAAACAACGAGAATGCACAGGCCAGTCCCACACACCACAGAACAGCAGAGTCCCCAGCTATGCCAACAGTCTCGCCAGAGAGGAAGAAAACACTGGCAACAGCAGGATATGAATCTGGAACAATAACCTGGAGCTATCAGTCAGCGAAGGACAATGAATCTCTCTGAAAGAGGCATCTAAAGAAGTCACTGATGATTTTTAAGTAGGACTGTGACACAAGAACTGTAACAGAGAAATTACAATTTATATTTTGTGTAACACTTTCAAGTTCAAAATATGCTTTCCCATACAGTTTTATTTCAATCTAGAGAAGAAACTATCGCTTTAGTTTACGTGCTTTTACCAACTCGTGTCTGTTCTAATAGTCCAGGCAGGAAGTAACAAAATACAAGCCACAATCATGGCAGTGAAGACAGAAAGAAAAGGTTATACTGAAGTGACAACTGAATGTACTCAAGAAAGAAGACAAATATGATTGACATTTCAGGCCTAAAAGTCTAGGTTAAAAAAAAAAAAAGGCTGAGCCAGACCAAACAACATAGAGTCACAAAATGTGTTAAATGGGTTTCCATTCACCCTTCAATATTGAAGAGGAATAAATATTCACTCCACATTCTATATTCCACCATCCCATTCAACTGATATATACAGGGAATACAGTTCAGAAACCTAAGAAAACAAGAGCTTAAGAAATAACTGAAGCTGGGACACCTGGGTGGCTCAGTCGGTTAAGCGGCTGACTTCAGTCATGATCTTGCTGTTCCCAAGGTCACACCCCGTGTCCGGCTCTGTGCTGACAGATCAGAGCCTAGAGCCTGTTTCAGATTCTGTGTCTCCCTCTCTCTCTCTGCCCCTCTCCCACTCATGCTCTGTCTCACTCTCTCAAAAATAAACAAACATTTTAAAAATCAAAAATAATAATAATAATAATAACTGAAGCTGGGACACCTGGGTGACTCAGTCGGTTGAGTATGCAACTCTTGATTTCAGCTCAGGTCATGATCTCAGGGTTCATGAGTTCAAGCTCCAAGTCAGGTCAGAGCCTGCTTCTTTTCCTCTCTTCCTCTCTCTGCCTCTTTTCCTCTCTCCCTCTCTCTGCCCCTTCCCCGCTTGTGGATGCTTGCACGCACGAGCTCTCTCGCTCTCTCTCTCTCCTCTCAAAAAAATAAATAAATAAAACAAGAAAAAATTTTTTAAAAAGAAAGAACTAAAACTGAGAAAGTAAATCCAGTATTTAGAGCTAGTTTCTCTCCCATAATACCCTTAACGTCAGCAAATTTCACACAGAAAAACCAAGAAGGGGAGCCGGCCGGCTCTTAATCACTAACCAATGACTGTAGCCCTTTAACAATGTGCAACATCATATACCGCCAAGACTTGGCTTACCATACAGGCAACTATTTACGAGTCTCATGATTAGGCTTTTCTTAATTAACGCCACTGAGAGAAATTCTTTAAATAAATACTGACTGTATTTAGCACCTCCATTAATAGTTCAAGCATTTACCAAATCAAATATTACAATCCAAATATTTTGAGAATAAATGTTCTCTAAAGTCTTCAGAGATAATTCTTTGGTGTCATTTTTCAATAAACCAAAGATATGATTCAAACTCAAAAGTAAGTAATGTCTTCTCTGATATCCTGTTTAGGGCACAGTCGTCTTATGCCCCTTATATGCCCAGTGTCTAACATACTGTATGCTTACCTAGCATACAGTAAGATTAATGGATGTTTCTCAAAAAATCTAATAAAATAATAATAAAGGCCACTGTATACTTTTTTAGGGAGAAATGAGTTTCAACCCATTATCTATTATATTTTCTGGCAGATAGTAGATATTTAAAATATGTTCATATTTATTAAGAACATATTACATGCCAGAACAACAAATGAGAAAGAAAAAGTTGCAACTGGTATACACAGTGCTATACCAAGATGCTCTAAAACTGCAGGTGGAAGGCTCTAGAATCTCTAATATTTACTCAGACAATTAAAGTTCATCAGTTAAAGGAAACAAACCCTACCAATAGAGGGCTGAGAAACCACTGCAGAGGTACCTAATTATGCCCTACGTGTCACACTGAACAGAAAATAAAGGGCCTTTCTTTACTTTAAATCCCTCCTGACTGACGACTGCCTCTTGGAGTTCTGAATCTCTTTAATCACTGACTTTGTATAGAAAGTACCTATTAATTAGTCCCTACTCTTATAAAAAGAAAGAAGTTTCCCCTGGTTGTTAGCTAAAAATTTCCCTTAAAAAAACTGTCCAGTTCAACTAAACCTTCCAAATGTTTTAAGTAGACCATCTGATAAAAACTCAGTTACTGAGATCCCTTCCTGCTTTCCAGGAACATTTTTCAATTTACCATCTTCTGATTATTTGACTTCCACTTATTCCCCCACCCATAAAATGCATCTTGTCCTTGCCACCTCAAACACTTCCTGCTAATCTTCTCAAAACAGCCTCTCTAAAGATAGGAGACAGAAGATAATGCCTCTGCCTTGAAACTATCTTAATATGAAACTCATTTACCACCACATCCCTCATCCAAAAAAAATCTACATTTATATTCATGGTAACCAATACATTCCTTCAATGTATTTAAATAAATGAGAAAGAGTATTTACGCAGCTGTATTTATCTCTGTATTCACTGACAGTTGTATATTTCCATTGTGTTTTATATTTAAGTTCCTAGAAAGCAGTAATATATGTTTATAACATTGCTGCATCTGTCATATGTGGGAAAATAATGTTGACTAGGTGCAAAAAAAAATAAAAGTACACAGGTACACTGATCTATTTACCCCTGGTTTCCCAGGATACTATAAACACTAACATTTCAATTAGCAACGTTACGTGTACAGAATAGGGCAAAAACTATGCTTATATTTATTTGGAGTTGTTTTGGAGGGAAGAATGTGGTAACTCAAAGTGACAACCAGAACACTGTGAATGCACTTAATGACACTGAATCATGTACTTAAAATGGTTTAAATGGTAAATTTTACATTATGTATGTTTTACCACAATAAAGAAGAAAACAAGCTGCAACCAAACACAAGCTATAGAGAACACAGGTCATTAATGCCATCCTACCTGTATCAACACTCGGGAAATAAGAAGAGCACTGTTGTTACTGCCTGGTACTGACCTGAGAGCACGACACCATCTCACTTCTCCCACAGTGCAAGACCTTAATAACAATCTCGAAAAATAAAATTAGCATCCCAATTTTACAGAAAGGAAGGTTGAGGAGTCTGTAAAAGGAAAAGAAGAACTTTTAATTCATTCTCATCCTGCCACTTACTGTATAACCTCAGGAAAGTTATTTAACTTCTCTGCCTTAACTTCCTCATCTGTAGAATGGGAATAAGAGACAGCAACTTGGCAAAGCTGATGTTAGAATTAAATGAGACGTCTGCAGATAAAGCACCTAACACAGAGGGTGGCACATATTTGGAACTCAGTAGATACCTACTACTATGATCCAGAAAGATGAAGGAATTAGCTAATAAATGGCACAGGAGGAACTCAACACTAAGTCTCCTGCAACCTAAGTCTAGTCTTCCTATGATATTACTATTACCTTAACAGATACCAAAAACAGCATTTTTCTAAATTAGGCTTAACTCTAAATATCTTTTGGTTGACTCCAAAACCAAATATACCCTAAAACACAAGGAGAGAAAATAAAGAGGGAATAGAGCATTTGGGGGGTAACTTACACGCCAGGTGCTTTACCTGGTTATCTAATTCAACTTCTCTCAACAGCCCTGCTATACTGGGATGAATCTCGCTTCTTCTTTTCATGATGAATAAACCAAATTCTCATTTGCATGATGAATAAACCAAATTCTCATTTGCAAAGCAATATGCCCAAGATCAAAGAATTGGTTAACTATTTTGTTGAAATTCAAAAGAACTTTATTTTTCCTCATCTCCCACAATCCGTTAAAAAAAAAAAAATGACTTCCTATTTTTAAAAATACCCAAAAAGAATATTCTGAAAGCAAATTACAAAACAGGAATTCTAAAAGCAGATTCATTAAGAGCATTACTTACTACAAGTATATAATCTCCAAAGATTATTATATTGAAAATGGAAAACACTCATTTAAGTATAAGTTTTTGCTATGTACTTATAGGATTAATTTGTTCAAACAATTATTTTAGAAAGCTCTTACTGTTTCTAAGTGAAAACAAATGCACATTTCCAACTGGGAAGCAGAATCCAATGCCCTACCAATTTAGTTTCAGCAACAAAAATGGGTAAATCCCCATTCATGTACTGTTCCACAGTAATGGAAGAAAGATTTACAAAGTTATACCTCATTCAATGAAAGAGTGAGAGGCATATGTGCACTTCTCATGGTAGTCGTAGGAGAGAAATGAGGCCACAGCCAGAGGCTTGACGTTCGGGATGTTTGTAAATCAAACATTTCTAAGTTGGGAACTGCCTATATACATACGGCATAGAAAGAAACAACCAGGAACCATTTATCTTATGGAGAAACAGACACTGGTTTTGTTTTGTTTGGGAAGGAGAAGTTTCATAAAACCATCCACACATTAAAGGTTTGCAAATTCAGATTCCAACACACAGGGCTCCTAAGTAATAATGTATACTTACACAACTATACATTATAAATCCTTATTGGTAATTAAAACATCACAGCAGAAAATATTAGAAAGGTGTCTCTGAATTAAAATATATATATATCTTCCCAGAATTTTTTAAGCCTCTTTTTTCCCTGAGGTTTTCTTAATTTTTATTTGCTACTAAATATTGAGCATATACCAGATTCTGCTGTAATTTCTTTTAGCACATTAGTTCTAATTTTTACATTAATAATGAAACATAGGGGCGCCTGGGTGGCTCAGTTGGTTGAGCAACTGACTTCGGCTCAGGTCATGATCTCACAGTTTGTGAGTTCGAGCCCCACGTCAGGCTCTGTGCTGACAGCTCAGAGCCTGGAGCCTGCTTCAGATTCTGGGTCTCCCCCTCTCTCTGCCCCTCCCCTGCTCATGCTCTGTGTCTCTCTGTCTCTCAATAATAAACGTTAAAAAAAAATTTTTTTAAATAATGAAACATAATTATTACTATCTATATTTTTACAGTAAGCAAACGGAGATTGAGACAGGTCACCAAAAGACAGTCTGCATTTTAAATTTATATTCATCTGGTTCAGCTGATTCACTGTTTTTCTGCATCACATATCCATTTAGAGTTGGGGGTAATATTCATGAGAACCCTTGGTTCTATATGGATGAACTACGGCGATTAAGTGTGTCAGTGCAAAGAATCCCTAAAACAGTTGAGTACATGATAACATTTTAAGTATGAACTAGCAAAGAAAGCAAAACTGGTATCTAAAAAGCCCTGGAGAGATATATTGACATCTGTATCATCTAATCTACACCTATATCTAACTCAGGAATAATTCAGTCAAAAAGGCCAACATCAAGGGATGTCAATTTTATCAGAAAAAAATGTTTTTATTTGTGTTTGTCAAGGTCTGTTTCCTTTGTTCCTTCATGTCAGATGTCCATACTCCATACCTTTCATTTCACTCACTGCTTATGTATACCTTAAGAATTTCACTGATCATTTTCTAATGCTAAGATATTCATGGACAAAACAGCCTCTTAAAGACATCCAAAGCTCAAAAAAAAAAAAAAAAAAAAAAAAAAAGACATCCAAAAGCAGCAGTGAGAAACTAGAGATATAAGCATTTGTTAGGAGCCTATAAAGGGCCTCCTGCAAAAAGCAGAATCAGGCAAAAGCATCTGTTTATTAGTTTATGAGAGAACCGACGCCTCATTCTAAAGATCATCAATTAATTTCAGTCTCCAATAGAGTCTTTTCTATCTATCCTTTTCACATGATTTTTTGTACCATATAATTCCAGCATCTGTTTTTGCTTTGAAATATGTTAAGTAGAAGGGAGTGAGTTCAGAGTTACAGAGATGTTACTGAAGATCCCTCATATGTGGGCAACACTGTTCATAACCAGTATGGCACACATAAACAGTTCCCAGGGAACCTCTTTTCTCTGTGTTTACTTTGGCTCTTCAGTAGTAATGATGTGCTGTCACCAACAAATCAACTTTTAGGTGTTCTCTCTAAACACAGATTTTATTGAAGATAATACTGAAAGTAATTAAATTATTTAATCAATATATCAAAATATATGCACACAAATATTGACCTTCCTATTCAGAGAATTATCCCTTAGTAAAGTATATACACTTTCTCCAACAACTCTGCCACTGTCCAAAACTCAGGCCGCACATGACTCAACTAAAAGAATTACCCCCAAAAATGTTTTCTGCATATTCTTAAAAATAGTATAATCTCTGAGGTACCTGGGTGGCTCAGTTGGTTAAGCATCAGACTTCGGCTCAGGCCATGATCTTGTGGTCTGTGGGTTTGCGACCCGTGTCGGGCTCTGTGCTGACAGTTCAGAGCCTGGAGCCTGCTTCAGATTCTGTGTCTCTTTCTCTCCCTTTGCCCCTCCCTAGCTCGTTCACACATTCTCTCTCTCTCTCTCTCAAAAATAATAAGTAAATGTTTAAAAAATAGTATAATTTCTTCCACTTAGGGTAGATTTACATTTTGGAAACTGCTCAGGCTATCAACTTGAAAAATATCATTTCTGCTCCAAACAAGATATCTGGTGCCAGTAAAGATTTTCTCATGCAGTCCACAAACTGTAAAATGAATTTCAATTCATTAACCCTGAAACTTATTTTTATATTTTTTAGAATATTAATACCTTAAGTTATTTTAAATAAGTGACCTAAAAATTAACAGCATGATAATGTAAGTTCCCAGAAGAAGAGTATTAAAGATGTAAAACTGGCCTAAATAAATATAGTCAACGTAGCCAGATACTTAGCAATTCAATACAAAGATAATATAAATTTTCATCTAAGACATAGTAATTCCTTTTATTTCATAAATTTTCCAAACTTTCATTTCTCAATTTGAACTAAAACCAATATAAATAGTTGATTTAATTATGTGTCTTGTTCATATTCCCATCACCTAGAACACCACGTGGAACATAGCAAGCACTCAAAGGCTTACCTGAATGAATCAATATGGAAATTGAATGAGTGGTCATGGATTAAGCTGATTTACATTTATATTTGCCTAGCTTAATTACACTAGAAAATTTTCTTTTTATACACAACAGTCAAATCAACAAAATACAGCCAAACCATTGAATGTGATAAAGTACCAAGCACTTCAGCTGACAACAATTCAGATCTTGAAACCGCTCAGGACTCAAAAACTCTAAGGTCATTCCTTGATTACAACCCTCACACACATAACATCCAACCACAGAAAATCTGTTGGTTCTACCTTTAAAACATTATCCAGACTCTGCCCCATTCAAAGTCACCATCATCTCTTGCAGAGACTACTGTCCTTCACCCTTTAATGTCTTTTCTCTCCTTCTTTCATAGCTGAATCTATGATCACTTACTATAATCACTCTCCTGAAAACACACTCAAGTTCATGACTCATCTCTCCTTTCATGACACTTGGTTAACAAAGCAATAGCCCTGGTAAAAACCTAGTTCTCCACTTACTCTGTATCTACACCCGTACATCTAAACATGGCTGATCATGATGCCTTAAATCTATAACCACAGACCTCCACTGCACCCTTAACTCAGTTCACACTTCTATCCTATTTCACACCTTCTTGATCCTCACCCGTGATGTCTCTACTCCCTATTCTCATTCACAAAAGAAAATACTTCACCAAAAGAAAAAAAAATTACATGAAGCATTCAGAAGAGAACTTCCATGAACTCGCATCATACAATGAACTACCTCCCAATGTCTACAACTCAAACTGAGTCTCCATCCAGCCTGTAGTCACCGATGAATTACCCAAGTTTCTATATAATACCAATCCCTACATTCATGAACAAAATTTCGTCCCATTTGGCCCTTCAAGAGCACTACACTACTTCAGAAATTCACACACTTAACATTTTGCTTTCAATGAATCACTGCCATCAGAATATAAACAAACATTGGTTTTCTTCCTCCTTTAAAAAAAAATAAAAGGGGGGGGGGGACATTCTCAACTTCACTGCATTACTACCCCATTTCTTTGCTTCCCTTTGTAGAAAATCTCCTTGAAAACATTACTAACTTACTATCTCCAATTTCTCTCTTCCCTTTCTGTCTTAAGATACACTCCAATCAGGCTTCAGCTCTCACGATTCCACCAAAACTACCCTGGTCAAAATCACAAGTAATTTCTACCTTACTAAATCCAATGGTTAATTCACATGTCCCTGTTACTTGGCCTATCCGTAATCATCTGCACATTCTCTCCTTTATTCAGTTTCCAGGACAACCTAATATTCTTGTTCTCTTCCTCACTTGCTGCTGGTTCTCAGTTTCCTCTTCCATGGGGTATGAGGAAACTGTGGAGGATGGTGGTCATGCTCATACCTTGACTGTGGTGATGGTTTTATGCATGCATACATATGTTAACAATTACCAAATTGTACACTTTAAATAGGAACCATTTATTATATGCCAATTATACCTTTAAAAAATGTTTAAAAAATAAAACTGTCAGCCTTTACATACCATTCATAGTCTCCATGACAGCTCAGAGATCATGAAAATAAGATAATTATTTGTCTTTTTTTAATGTTTATTTACTTAGAGAGGGAGGGAGAGAGAGAGAAAGAGCACACACACGCACGTGCACACAAGCGGGGGAGGGGCAGAGAGAGGGAGACACAGAATCAGAAGCAGGCTCCAAGCCTTGAGCTGTTAGCACAAAGCCCCAGTGCGGGTCGCGAACTCACAGACTACGAGATCATGACCTGAGCCAAAGTCAGACACTTAGACACTTAACCGACTGAGCCACCCAGGCGCCCCAATAATTAGTTGTTTTTAAACCCTAGAACGAAATATCCTGGCCACTGAGAACAATTAGCTCCTTTCTCATCCTACTATTCTCTTTCAATAACTTGAATCTATCATTTTTGATCAATTATTTTCCTAACAAAAGAGAGAATCCAATGGGCAGTGAAGAGTTTGAATTTGTATAGTCATCTATTATCATTACAGGATCAGAAACAACTTGCTGCCTTGTTTTCTCTCCAAACAAAACATTCCAAAATGCCTTTCATTATTCTTAACACTCTCTACAAGCCTCAGTGAAATTTGGCCTTCAAAATTATGAACATAGTTGACAGAGATCTGTGCCAATTTCTTATTTACTATCAGTTAGATGTCCTATCTTCTATCTTTTCAAATTTTATATCCCTCCCTCAATTAACATCTACCTATATCTTTTTAATAAATACTAAAAGTAATTAAGTAAATAAATAAAATGGTACTTGAAGCATATGAAGAAATAAATTCAGTATTTTATTAAATTTTAATAAATACTAAAGGTAAGTAAAAATGTAAGGTAAAGTAAAAATGAAAGGTAAAAAAAGGTAAGTAAAAAAATAAGTAAAATGGTACTTGAAGTATATTAAGAAATAAATCCACTAAAATATTTTACAAAAATCAAACACCTATGTTTTGGGGGGAGGGGCATATGTGTGTAAAAGTATTAAGCTAGCAAGACTTCATGGAAATTAAATGTTCAAGGAGCCACTATAGTTATATCACAACTCCAAGCATTTAGCAGAACTTATTAGAGCTAAGAGATTCATGGAGACATGGGTGGGATAGTGTCAGATTTGTGTTGTGTACAGAATATGCTTGCATGTAGCTGCAAAATGTAGATTTAATGACAGCAGACTGGAGGCAGGGAAGCAAGTAATTTTATCTCAAGCAATGAGGTCTAAACTAAGGCTATACTAATGAGGTGATATGGAAAGAGGCAGACTGCAAAAATATTACAAAGTAAATTTTACTAATACCTAGAACTCTCCACTCTTTCCACCATGGTATATAGCCCCCATTAAGTAAAGATGTCATCAACACAAAAAGGTCTTATTCATTATCAAACATGAAGGTAACTACAATTTTCTTTTGTATTTTGTAATTTTAGAGAAGATACATCTATACACACAAAGTCAATTTCTGAATGATTAAATACTAAAAACTAAACTCATAGCATTACAAGCTCTTTTATTTATCTGGCCCCATTAACAACAGGAAGACTGTTCTTACAGATAATCCAAGAAAACTCCACCTACCACAGGACAGATTAGACACTGCAACGGCTCTCTTCCACCTCAGGATATAGGAAGAAAAACATGAGGCAGGGTGGCATCAAATAGGTAGAAATTGGCCAATGAGGACATGTTGTCAAAAAGACTGACAATCGTTGCATTCTTTCTGCCTACAGAACTCAATCAGACATTTCTAAGAAATGATTTTGAATGATCTAGAATGCAATGAAAGAAGTCATTCATAAAATGGTGATCATTTTAAGTAATACCAGCTTTGCTTCCTGAAATGATGTCACTGGGTAGGTCCTATACTGAAAAATCTTACTTATATTACCATAATCCAGGCATAAATTTAGATCCCATCTAAAGAAACCATTTTGTCACTAAAAGATGTGATCTCTATCCTAAATGCAGCTGTACTCGTAAGGAGAGCAAAGTTCTTTACGATCACCACTGGGTCAGTCTTCTAAATACAGACTTTTTGCTCTGTTTTTGACAGGGAAAAGAAATGAGTGAGAGCCACATCTGTAAATATGAAGCTAATCACATCACCCCTCCTGCTGAAATCCTTCAGGACCTCAAGGTCCTCCACAGGATAAAGCCCAGTCTTCACAGCATGAAATCAAGGCATAATCTGATCCCTGAAGAATCCACTTCACCAGGATTCATCCTCTCTGTAAAGCCTTCCGGATCTTCCTAACAGATAATCCCAATTCTCCACTCTTAACAGCATTTTATGCATAACTATTTTAATAGCAAGTAACTCTACCTATCAACCAGCGTTATCCCTAAATAATCACACGACCACCAACTCTCTAGTCAGACCTGAGCTCACATCTCAGTTCCACTATTTATTAACTACGTAATCTTTAGCAAACCTCTCAACACTTTTGGTTCTTGGCTTCCAGGGCTGCAAAACTAGCATAAAACATCACCCTCATGAATTCCTATGATGAGCAATGAAAAAATATAAATAATAATTCACAGTTCTAGAAAACCTATACAACTGTAGTGAAGCTAGCATCCGCTAAACCTAAAAAGAAACTAACATATAAAGGAACTAAACCTCCTGTGTGTCAGGTTTAAGTTCTACCTTTGTGATGAGGATATATGTAATGAGTTTTACTTAAAGAAAATGTCTTGTTTTTCAGGGGAAAAAAGTCACAAGCCTATAACAACTGAACATTAAATTTGACCTTCAAAGACAGATACCATATGTTTTCACTCTTATGTGGATCCTGAGAAACTTAACAGAAACCATGGGGGAGGGGAAGGAAAAAAAAAAAAAAGGAGGTTAGAGTGGGAGAGAGCCAAAGCATAAGAGACTCTTAAAAACTCAGAACTGAGGGTTGATGGGGGGTGGGAGGGAGGGGAGGGTGGGTGATGGGTATTGAGGAGGGCACCTTTTGGGATGAGCACTGGGTGTTGTATGGAAACCAATTTGACAATAAACTTCATATATTGAAAAAATAAAAAATAACAATAAATAAATAAATAAAAATTTGACCTTCAACTTTAAGACAACAAAATTATAATTTGATATAAATGCATAATGAATCTCACAGAAATTACTATTTGAACTAAAAGAACACAGCCTCAGTTCCCAGAAACTTTTTATTCATAGTAACTATTGACAAATCTAGAATCTGATGGTATTAGCTCAAAAAAAAAAAAAAAAAAGTGATCAAAATGACTTAAGTAAAATTTTTAAGAACTCATTTAAAACAGGAGACACATACTTTCTATAATGATGTCTGGGATTTTAAAAGTGCCTCAGTAAACCTGGGCTCCTCCCTTTAATACGTCCCTAGTGTCGCCCCATTTCACCAAAACAGACTCTCTGGGATAGGAAGGGTAAGAAGGGAAGGAAAGGAAGAGGAAATTCTTAAATGAGAGCAGACAGCAGAAATGGAGGTAAGGGGCACCAAGTGAATGCTGCACCTTATGGAGGAAAAGGGGAAGGGGGAGCAGGGCTGGAGGGAAGGAGGGCCCTGCGGCCGGCATCTCTAACAGGCTGCCACGGGGAGAAGGAGGGAGGAAAGAAGTCCCCTCCTGCAAATACTATGTAACGTATTGAATCTTCAAAGCTCAAATAATAAGAAACCTTCTCATTATTAGTATCAACTTAAGGATTTAAAGGAAATAATTTTTTTGAGCCTGTATTTGGAGAGACTAAGGAATCAAGTAGACAAGTTAAATTTTAAGGAGGCACCCTTTGCAAAACACAATTAGTTTGAAAGTTTTCATGTTAAATATAAGGCACGGTCTTACTAAAATTACACTGAAGCAATGGTTTTTAAAGTAAAAATTCAACGGAATTCCAAGTACAGAGTTATGTGGCAACCACACAGGGCCTCACTTCTTACTGTATTAGATGAATTTTAATCCCTGAAAAGTATAACAAGGCTCTCTTTGTCTAAATTCTGGGGGGGGAATAACAATCACTACTTTGACAGCACTTTTAATTACGGGTAACTTAAGAAACTAAAGTCTTAAAATTCCTTTTTCTCCCTAATGTCACATGCACTTTTCTACCCAACCTCTTAGGAATAATACACTCAATTATGTACCTAGAGAAGTCAAAGTTTCTCTCAAGTACCTAGTATTTAATTTGCAGGAAGGCAAAAGAGAAAAAGCTCATCGATTTGAGAAACAGGAAGCCTGGGCTGTGCATTCAGCTCTCCACATAAACTTGCAGCTTCTACTTCCAATAAAATGGAGAGACTTAAACAAATCTCAAAGGTTCCTCCAACTCTCTTTCTTTGAACACTTCACCTATATTCACTATCTTTAAAACCTTTCACTTATACAGTTTACAGTTTATAAGGCACTTCTCAGTATATCCTCTGAAAACTACGTGAAGTGGCTATTCTTTTTATCAATGAGGGATGTGAGGCCCAGAAAGTAATAGACAAACTCAAGACTGTAACTGGCAGAGCCAGCAGAACTTAGATATCTGGCTGAAAGTTCTCTAAAGAGTCCTTAAAGATTCGTTATTCAGAAATCTTACAAACTTCAGAAGCTTAAAACACAAATCTAAACTGTATTAAAGAAATATAGTAGATAACCTACTTTTTAAAATGTAGTAATATTCAAAATAAGTATAATTTACAAATAGCAAGTATACAGGCTATACCTCAAAAACTGGAGACATAACCACTTAAAACAGTCAGTAAAAAATATTAATAAACAACTGAATTTTTCACTTGTAACTACTAGCTTCTTACCACAGGAAGATTCTACTTTCCCCTCGTATTCTTCAAAGAACTAAAAATTAAACCACCTGGGAATCTTCTCCACAAAGAAAGTTCCAAGCCCCAATGGTTATATGAATAGGTTCTAGAAACAATTAAGAAAAATGAATTCCATTCTTAAAACAGACTCTTACAGAGAACAGAAAGAAGAAACTTCTCCTAAACTTGTTTTATGAGAAGAGCTTAACGTTAGTACCAAAACCAAGAAAACAGTACTGGAAAATGAAAATTATAAAGCCAGCCTCACTTGTGAACATAAATGTAAAAATCAGAAAATATTAGCAAATTAAATTCCATAACCTACAAAAAGGATAATAATACATCCATTCCAGGAATGGAAACCCATTTAACATTAGAAAATCAATTAATGTAATTCGCATTAACAGATTAAAAGTAGAAAACTCAAATGATCATGGGAAGAGATGCAGAAAAGCATTCCATAAAATTGGACATTAATGCATGATAAATGTGTAGGGATATATGGAAATATCTTTAATCTGATAAATAACCTATAACAAACTACAATCTTAATAGAGAGATATTGAAGCATTGCCTCTAAGGTAAAGAACAAGAGAAGGGTTGCATTATCCCACTTCTACTAAAACAGTACTGGAGTGCTATACTACTACAGTAAGGAAAGAAAAAGAAATGAAAGTTATAAAGACTTGAAAAGCAGAATAAAAAAACTGCCATCTGCAGACGATAAAATCTGAAAATAAATTTAAATAAACGAATTTAGCAAGGTTGCTGGATCAAAAAACTCAATGTACAAAAATCAATTATATGTCTAAACACCTACAAACAAAAAGTGAAATTTTAAACAATATGTCATTGAAAAGCACCAAATACCTTTTAAAAAATCCACAAATTCAAACTGATACCCAAAGAAAATGATGAAGAAAAAAAAAAAAAACATTTCACTGGTGTCTTCCATAGACTGCTTGGGCACCAAGTCACTACTCTAAGAACTGATAAATAAAGTGGGGGGGGGGGGGGGTGATGCTGAACTGAGCATTTTTCCTGCTTTTCCTGTATGAATACATTTCATGAAAACCAAAAAGTTAATAAATTTTCTTGAAAATCCAGCAAAGAAATAAAGAAAAGTCCAGCAAATAAATGCAAAAACAACTAAATTGGGAAATCACTATTCTACAACCCCAAATAAAGTATTGGATCTAGGCAACAAACATCAATGGAAGCCATAACCATTAGGCAAAAGATGAATGGAAAATTGTTAAATGTAAGGACAGGACTGACAATACCTGAACCAACTGATCTCACTTTGTAGCATGAAAAGTAGAACAATCAAACATTATGGTCCTTACACAATGCAACAGGGAATACACAGTATCCCTGTGAAGATTCGTTTCTAAAAATCAGAATCCTAATCTAACTAAACTACTAAATCTTCCTATGAGTTTAGGGGATTAGAACAAGTTAAATGATAAAAAGAGAAAGGAATCAGTCAAATCCAAATTACTCTAGCAGATGACCCAATTCCTCCAACAAATCAACTGCCTGAGGAACAAAAAGGGAGTACTATCAAAAAAGAGTATGTAACTAACGATCTTGTTTGAATTCTAATTCCAACATACCATTTTTAAAAATACATCTTTGAAACAAAAAAAAATGTAAATAAGCATTAAGTATTGGATATTAGATATCTATTATCCATTGCTAATATATGTACTAGTTACTAATATACATTAAGTACATACTAACACTATTGGTTATTAGTATTAAATAGTAAAGAATTATTGCTTTTTTAATCTTTTTTTAAATTTATTTATTTTGGGGAGAACACAGCGGGGGAAGGGCAGACCAAAGTGGGCTCTGAGCTCACAGGCTGTCAACACATAGCCCAATGTGGGGCTTGAACTAATGAACCTTGAGATCATGACCTAAGGCAAAGTCAGACCCTCAACCAACTGAGCCACCCAGGTGCCTCAAATTAAGTATGGTGATATCCTGGTGGTTATATTTTTGAAAAATCTTTGCAAGAGAAATGCATAGTGAAGTATTTACAAGTGAAAGATCATGAAATCTAGGCGTGTGATTTGCTATGAAATTCTCAAAAGAAACAAAAGGGCTAAATGGGGGAACAGCTGAAGCTCCAGAACTGGGGTTCATTTTACTACTACCTCAACTTTTATATTTATTTGCAAACATCCACATAAAAACCAATCAAAGTTCTGGGGCGCCTGGGTGGCTCAGCTGGTTAAGCTTTCAACTTCCGTTAAGTTTTTGACTTCAGCTCAGTTCATGATCTCGTGGTTAGTGAGTTCAAGCCCCAGGTTGAGCTCTGTGCTGACAGCTTGGAGCCTGGAGCTGTTTCTGATTCTGTGACTCCCTCTCTGCCCCTACCCTGCTCACGCTGTGTCTCTCTCTCTCAAACATAAATAGACGTTAAAAAAATGTTTTTTAATCAAAACTCAATTAGAAAATGGGTAAAGACATTAGAAGATAGATGACAGATAAATACATAAAAAGATGCTCAATATTGCCAGTCGTTAGAATAATGCCAATTAAAATCACAGTGAGATACCACCGTGTGGTATCTATCAGCACCGTGTGCTCTATCAGAATGAGCAAAATAAAAAATTCCAATACAGCCAAACACTGGCAAGGATGCAGAGAAACTATATCTCTCATACTTTGCTGGAGAGACCGTAAAGTGGTACAACCACTCTGGAAATCAGGTGGCAGTTTCTCAAAAAATTAAACATAACGCGGGGTGCTTGGGTAGCTCAGTCAGTTAAATGTCTGACTTCTGCTCAGGTCATGATCTCACAACTGGTGAGTTTGACCCTACGTCGGGCTCTGTGCTGACAGCTCGGAGCCTGGAGCTTGGAGCCTGGAGCCTGTTTCAGATTCTGGGGTGTGTGTGTGTGTGTGTGTGTGTGTCTCTCTCTCTCTCTCTCTCTCTCTCTCTCTCTGCCCCTCCCCCACTGGAACTCACGCCCTCTCTCCCTCTCTCTCTCCCACTCTCTCAAAAATAAAAACAAATATTAAAAAAAATTTTTTTAATAAAAATAAGACAACTGAATTTTTTTTAAAAGAAGAGGAGATCAAAACACAAAGTACCTAGAAATAAACATAACTATATGCAAGATCTCTAGGGCAAAAAAATTATAAAACTTTATGTGAGCCACTAAAATAGACTTAAACGAATTGAGATATTACCAGATTATTAGATGTGAAGATTCAGTGTTATAAAGATGTCAACTGTCTCCAAATCAATTTGAAAGACTCTGCAATTCCAATCAAATTCCTAATGGGTTTTTTCACCTAAAGCTGGACCAGTTGATTGAGAAATCTGTCCGAATATGCAAAGGGAAAAGAATAGCCAGTTTTGAAGAAGAATACAGTAAGAAAACCCGCCAAACCAAATATTAAGACTTGTAAGACATCTATAACTTAAAAACTTTGTGACTATTGTCAAAGCAACAGACAAACCAGTGAAAGAAATAAAGTACTCAGAAATAGATCCGAACATATAGAGACATATGACATAATTAGCAATGCAAATTGGTGGGGAAAATTCTATCTTGTTAAATAAAATAAATGGTTCTGGAATTGGCTGAGTATCTACATATGAGAAAAAGAAAGGAAATCGAACCCAATTCTCACAAAACAGCCAAAAATCAGTTCCTACTGAATTAAAAACTGAAGTTTGAAATACAAACTATATAGCTTTGAAAAAATAATGTAAGATAATATCCTAAGAGCAAGGAAAAATTTCTTAACTAAGACATCAAAAGCATTTAACTATAAAGGAAAATCCTGGTTAATTTGATAATACTAACATTAAGAACTTCTATTCATTAACACAACATAAAGTAAATGCAAAGACAAGCCACAAACTGAAGAGAGATACTGTAATTATAATCAAAGGACAGAAATAAGGAATTCCAAAAATATTTTGTAACCAAAGAACAGAAATATACAGAACTCTATAACACTCTAAGACAAAAAGGACCAACCCAATACAAAAGTGGACAAAAGACTTAAAAAGACAATCTCCAGAAGAAGAAATCCAAATGGCCAGTAATATAAAATGAGGCTCAATTTCAATTGTAATGAGCAAATTAACCTCACAAGAAGATACCATTACCTATCTACCACAGAATTTGTTTTTAAGTGTATAATAGCAATGTTGGTGATGCTGGGAAAATAAACTAATACATCTCCTTTGGCAAATAGGCATTACTAAGCACAGTCGATACCATCTGACCCAGCAACCTTCTTGGTTACATACCCTTGAGAAACTCACACAGATGTGCAATGCTGGGACATTCACAGAAGCATTGTTCATAAAAGGCCAAAACTAGAAACAAACAAAACGTCCATTAGAAAAACTGATTAGACTGTGGAGTATTTAAAACTAGAACACTACAGGGGTGCCCGGGTGGCTCAGTTGGTTAAGCGTCTGACTTCGGCTCAGGTCATGATCTCACAGTTTGTGAGTTTGAGCCCTGCGTAGGGCTCTGTGCTGACAGCTCAGAGCCTAGAGCCTGCTTCAGATTCTGTGTCCCCCTCTCTCTCTGCCCCATCCCCACTCATGCTCTGTCTCTGTCTTAAAAATAAATACAACGTTAAAGAAAAATTTTTAATTGAATATTGTAGAATTCCACTAGAAGGAACTGTAATTACATACAACGAAATGAACAAAACTCCCACTTTTGTCAAGTGAAAGCAAGAGACAAAAAATACAATGATTCTATTAACATATAGATCAAGACAAAAATAAATAATAGCGTTTAAATATACATACACAAATAAAAGCAAAAAGAAAGGAAATCATTACCACAGAAGATTTAATGTTACCTCTGGCAGGAGGAAAGGTCATGATTAAGAGGGAATACAGGAGAGGGAGTTTCTACAAGTGTTGGTGGGATTCTATTTCTTGACCTGATGGTGGATCAAGGAGACTTTTCCACCTGCCCTACAAATAATATTTGACTTGCTGGTCCCCATAATCTCATGAGGTAATTTCTTAAAAGATATCTGTGTGTGTGTGTGTGTGTGTGTGTGTGTGTGTGTGTGTGTGTACACATACGTAATTGTTCTGTTTCTCTTAAGAACCTTAACACTGATTTGGAAACCAAGAATAGTTTTAGAGGATCAGAATTTTAAGGATGAATTTTCTGAATTGGCTCTGGGGTTTCTGCAGCGGATTCTCTACTCTGATTAGATTTAAAGGCACTAATGACTCTATTTCCAATAACAAAGTAAAGAAAACACCAGCAGCGCACGGCATGATGCAGCAAGAGATGTATGAACTATAACCCTTGGATAACTCTTGAACAAATACTTATAAAAAGCAAGGTTCTGGGTGAACATGCAAATGACACCTTAGAACATTTATCAAACTAAGGATTATAATGGCATTAGTGGTGACTCCTAACTTTGGATAAAGTAGGAAATAAAAAGATAAGCTCAAGGCTTCATATGCCCAGTTCAAATGCCACATAAATGACATTTCTTTCTGTCTGCCCTGACAGAGATCTTTATCTACCAAAACCTGAAAGCTGAGATGTCTGAAAATCAAACCCAGAGTGTCTTCCTGTGAGTGGCTGAATTACAACAAAAATTGAATTTCTAACTTCATACAATATTGTCTGTTAAAGTAAGGGTACTCATTAGGAAGAAACAGGATCCTGAAAATTGGAATGGAAACATGTAGCCAGATCTCAATGAAGCGGGGGACACTGAACCTCTAAATTCTGCAGGATCTTCTTTGCTAATAGAATCAGACCTTCTACACTTAACTGAGATGAACTCTGTTTTGCATGAAGAATCTGTAATGGCCTCACCTTACCAGACAGCAGATTCTCATCAGGACCTCCATTCACCCTTTCTTCTAGACCTATAACTAGATTCAAGAGCCAGCTGGTCCCAAAAGATGAGGTATACAATGTTATCCCCAGGAGATACACTAGAATTCACAATTTTCCCACTTTATATAGAAAGGAAACCTGGGGGATATGAATAGGATTTGGTATCAAGGATGTGGGATAACATGGAAAAAATAAAATTGAATGTGGCTGGGGTGCCTGAGTGGCTCAGTCGCTTAAGCATCCAACTTTGACTCAGGTCATGATCTCAGGGTTTGTGGGTTTGAGCCCATATTGGGCTCTGTGCTGACAGTGTGGAGCCTGGAGCCTGCTTCGGACTCCGTGTCTTCCCCTCTCTCTCTCTGTCCCTCCCCCGCTGTCTCTCTCTCAAAAATAAACACTAAAAATTTTTTTTAAGTTGAATGTGGCCAAATTTATTAATATGAGAACACTAAACAGAGATTCTAGATTCAATCTTATAGCTCACGGGGTTGTAGTAGCTCTAGTGATTTGACTGGTTGGTGGGCTGAAACATGGACCAAAAGGTGGCCTACATCAAATGAAGTCAAAATGCCAAAACTGCCTTGGCATAATGTAGAAGAAGACATCCAAAGGCTTGGAGAGATTGGAATGTTGAAATGGTTTTCTCATGGAAAACGTGTTCACCCACCCCAGGAGGATCCAGAGAACATACCTTGCACCTTAACTATGACAAATAAATGTATGTGGTGAGCCTCAGCATGACTGCTCCTCTCTGCAGGTCAGAGGTTACAGTGGGAACTGCTACCCTTGAACTAGGGTCCTTACATGCAATGGGGACAACTGGATCCTGGGGAGTCAGGGGCTAGGTGGCAATATTTAATTGCCAAATACAAGACAGACATGGTTACCACAATGGACAGCAGAGTGAAAACGATAAACAGATTAGTCTACCTCAGAGTCCTAAGACATTCACTAGTTGATCATGGGGCCTCTAGAAGAGAAAACAGATGGGCCATCTACTAACTTCTTACTTGATCTATATAGGCAAAAGAATTCTAGGTCCAGTGAACCTGAATTACCAAAACAAAATCATGACCCCTCAAAAATTCCTACACTTGAGCCAGTTTCCAGACTCAAAACCCCTTGAAATAAAGGGGAAGATAGTCCTCTTGAGGAGGGACCCTGTGAAACAGCAAAACTTCATACAGTTCATCTTTCCTCCCAGCCTTCCCCCAAATGGATGTACAGACTTTTACCAGGATGACTGCATTGAGAAAAGGAAATAATTAGACTTTTTCAGGGACTTTGGACCCTGGTCCTGAACTGACACTAATTTCAAGAGACAAAATGTCACTGCAGTCCATGTGTCAGAGCAGGGGATTATGAAAGTCAGGTAATCAATGGAGTTGTAGCTCAGATGCATATCACAATGGGTCCAGCGGGTCCCCTGCATCCATCCTTTGGTTATTTTCCCAATTCCAAAATCCATAACTGAAACAGACATACTCAGCAACTGGCAAGATCCCCACACTGTTTTCCAGACCTGTGGAGTGAGGACGAGTAAGACAAGAAAGGACACATGGCAGCCACCAGAACTGCCTCTACCTGGAAAAAGAGTAAGCCAACAGCAATACTGCTTTCGGGGAGGGAACGCAGATTAGTGCCACCATCAAGGACCTAAGGAAAGCAGAGGTGGAGATTCCCACCACATCAACATTCAACTCACTATGCGGCCTGTGCTGAAAACAGATAGATAGATCTTAGACAACGACAGTGGATTATCACAAACGTAACGGTGATGGCTCCAATTGAGGCCGCTCTACCAGATGCGGTTTTACCACTTGAATAAATTAACACAGATATATGCAGATATAGATCTTACAAGCGCTTTTTTCTCAATATTAACAAAATCTATCAGAAGCAGTCCGTTTTCAGCTGGCAAGTCCAGCAGTTGTCCCACTTCAGAGGTACATCAACTCTCCAGAGCTCTATGATCTCAGTCAAAATTTAATTTTCAGGGACCTTGACAGCCTCCCCCTTATACAAGATATCACACTGGCCCATTGCTAATTGGATCTAACGAGCAAGAAGCAGCAACTACTCCAGACTTACTCCTAAAAGATTTGCATGTCAGAGGGTGGTAAATAAACTGGAAAAATATTCAGGGGTCTTCCACTGAATTGAAATTTCTAGGAGTCCAGAGTGTGGGGCATGTCAAGACACCCCTTCTAAGGTAAAGGATAAGGTGTTGCATCTGGCCCCTCCCACACGCAAATAAGAGGGAGCACCCCGTGGGCCTCTTTAGATTTTACAGGCAACATATTCCCCTCCCCATTTGGGTGTGCTATTCCAGCCCATCTACCAAGTGTATCAATCAGGATTTTTTAAAAATACAGAATCAATGGGACTATATATGTGTGTGTACACACACACACACACACACACACACACACACACACACGTATATGTATTATATATACACAGAGAGAGAGAGAGATAACACATACATGGGGGAGGAAGGGGGAGGGAGAAAAGTACATAGTAAAAGAGTAATTATAAGGAGCTGGCTCACACAGCTGCACAGGCTGGCACGTCACATCTGAAATTTGTAGTACAGGCCACCAGGCAGGCAACTCAGATAGACGTTAATATCAAAGTCTTGATTCCAAAATCTGTAGCACAGAACAGCACACTAGAAACTCAGGCAAGATTTATATGATATAATCTTGAGGCAGAACTCCTTCTTTTCTGGGAAATCTCAGTTTTTGCTAGTAAGGCCTTCAACTGATTGGACTGAGGCCCACCCACATTATGCACAATAATCTCCTTTACAGAGTTATATCCACAAATTACCCTCACACCAACATCTACACTAGCGTTTGACCAAACAACTGGGCACCATACCCTAGCCAAATAAAACTTATCCATCACATCAAATGATCCAAAAAGCTATAGTTCTGAGTACGGCCCAGAAGAAAAAAAGGCTCTCCACCACGTCAGGCCGCCCTGCCAGCTGCTCTGCCACTTGGGCACATGACCCAGCAGATCCAATGGTACTTGAAGTGTCAGAACAGAGGGAGATGCTGTCTGGAGCCTTTGGCAAGCCCATATAGGTTAATCACAGTACAGACCCTTAGAGTTTTCGACAAAGTCAGCCATCCTCAGGGGTTAATACTCTTTCTGAGGAACAGATTTTGGCTTGCTACTGGGCTACTAATGCTTAACGATGGGCAACTAGTTACCACGTGAAATGAGCTGCCTGTCAAGACCTCAACCGTGTGACCCACTAAGTCATAAAGTTGGATATTCACGCCAGTACTCCATCATCAAATGAAAATTGTACGTACGAGATGGAGATGGCACAGGCCCTGGAGGCACAAGTCAGTCATAGGAAGAAGTGTCCAAGTGCCCACAGCCCCTGTTTCTGCTACATTATCTTTGCAGTCAGCCCACACCTATCACCACGTGAGAAGTTCCCCACCACCAGGGGAATGAAGAAGAGAAAAGTGGGGCTGCGTTTACAGAGGATTCTGTACAATATAAGGCACCACCCAAAAGGGACGGCTGCAGTATGACATCCCTCCCCAGGACATCCCTCAAGGATAGTGATAAAGGAAATCCTCCCAGAGGACAGAACTTCAAGCAATAAACCTGGCTGTTCATTTTGCATGGAAGGAGAAATGGCCAGAGGTGCCATCGCATTAAGATGTAGCCACTGGTTGGGGCGCCTGGGTGGCTCAGTTGGTTGAGCGTCCGACTTCGGCTCAGGTCATGATCTCGCGGTCCGTGGGTTCGAGCCCCACGTCGGGCTCTGTGCTGACAGCTCAGAGCCTGGAGCCTGTTTCAGATTCTGTGTCTCCTTCTTTCTCTGCCCCTCCCCAACTTGTGCTCTCTCAAAAAATAAATAAATGTAAGAGGTTAGAGGGGGAGAGAGCCAAAGCATAAGAGACTCTTAAAAACTGAGAACAAACTGAGGGTTGATGGGGGGTGGGAGGGAGGGGAGGGTGGGTGATGGGTATTAAGGAGGGCACCTTTTGGGATGAGCACTGGGTGTTGTATGGAAACTAATCTGACAATAAATTTCATATATTGAAAAAATAAAAAAAATAATAAATAAATAAATAAATGTAAAAAAAAAAGTTGTAGCCACTGGTCAGGAACTTGAAGGACATAACTGAGTAACTGGTGACAAGATAGTCTGAAGAGGTCTGTAGATACACAAAAAATGGATAAAATATATGAAAATATCTGAATGGACAAAAAATATGAAAATATCTGTGTCCCATGTCAATGTTCACCAAAGGGTCAACTCAGCAGAGGAAAATTTTAATAATCATGTGGACAGGATGACACATTTTGTATATACCAGCCAGTCCCTTTCCCCAGCCACTCCTATCATTGCCCAATGGGCTCCTACACAAAGTGATCATGGGAAGGAGGAAGGCTATGCATGGACAGCAACATGGACTTCTACCCATGATGGCTGACCTGACTACAGCCACTGCTGAGGCCCATATGCCAGCAGCAGAGATCATCGCTGAGTCCCCAACATGGCACCACTACTCAGGGTGATCAGCCAGCCAGCTATACGGTGGCAAGTTGATTACATTGGAATGCTTCCATTACAGAAGGAGAAAAGTTCTGTTCTTAACAGAAAAACATTCTGGATACAGATTAGTATCTAGAATCCTTCACTGTATCCAATATTTCTGCGAAACCTACCATCTGTTGACTTACAGAATGCTCATCCACCATCCATCATGATACTCTACACAGCATTACCTCTAATCAAGGAACTCACTTCACAGCACATGAAGTGCAACAATGGACCCATACTCATGACTCGTCTTACTATGTTCCCCATCTTCCCGGAGCAGCTGACTGATAGAACAGTGGAATGGCCTTTTGAAGACTCAGTTACCATGCTAGTTAAGGTGGCAATACCTCGCAGGGCTAGGGCAGTGTTCTCCAGGAGGCTGTATATACTCTAAATCAGCATCCAATAAACAGTGTTGTTTCTCCCATAGCCTGGGATTCACAGACCCTGAAATCAAAGAATGGAAATGAGAGTGACACCATTCACTATTACCCCTAGTAACCCAAGAGCAAAACATTAGCTTCCTGTCCCCATGACCTTATGCCATGCTGGCCTAGAGATCTTGCTTCCAAAGGGAGGAATAATACACAACGATTCCATCTAACTGCAAGTTAAATCTGTTACTCAGCCACTCTGGGCTCTTCCTCCCTCCACACCAATGGGCAACAAAGGCGGCTACTTTACTGACTCATGTGATTGAACCTGATTACCAAGAGAAGATTAGATTGCCATTACACAATGGCAGTAAGAAACAAAAGTCTGAAATACAGGAGACCTCTTAAGGTGACTCTTAGTACTACCAGCCTTGTGATTAAAGTCAATAGTAAGGAGGGCACTTACTGTGATGAGCGTTGGGTGTTATGTTGAGTTTAGTGATGAATCACTAAATTCCACACCTGAAACCAATTTCACCATATGTGTTAACTAGAATTTAAATAAAAAATTGAAACAAAATAAAATAAAATAAATTCAATAGAAAACTACAACAACCCAAATCGGGCAAGGTAGGACTAACAACCCAGCCCTTCCAAAATGAAGTTTTGGGTCACCCCACTATGCAAAGAACCAACCAGCTAAGACGCTTGCTGAGGGTAAAGAGAATATGGAATAGGTAGTGGAAGAAGTTAGTCACAGATACCAGCTACAACCACGTGAGCAGTCAGAGAAATGAAAACTTTAATTGTTATGAGTATTTTTGCCTTATTTTGTTATGAATCGATTTATAGATTTATTAAGCAAATACCTTTGTTTTCTTCCCTCTCCTATTCCCTTATCATGTAAGATATATTGATAACAGTTAACTTTACATGACAGTATTAAGTTACAGGAGATCAAGAAGACTGAACAAGGACTTTGTATTCTCTCCTGAGGAAAGGCGTAGCATGTGTTCCATTGTACACAGAATAGCTTTTATCATGTGAGGGGATCCTGTCTTTATTTGGAGATTAAATATGATTTTTAGGGGACATGTCTAAGTGCCAGGTTAAAAACAGGATGGACTGTGATGGTTAGCCTTATGTGTCAACTTGGCTAGTATATAATAATCAATCATTCAAACACTACCCTAGATATTGCTGTGAAAGTATTTTGCAGAGGTAGTTAACCTCACAATCAGGTGAAAGGAGATTATTTCCCATAATGTGAATGGGCCTCATCCAATCATGCGGAAGGCCTTAAAAGCAAAACTAGGTTTCCCCGAGAAAGAAAAAAATCTGCGTCAAGACTGAAGCAGCAACTCCTGTTCTATAGATTTTAGACTTACCAGTTCCTATAATCACCTAAGCCATTTCCTTGAAATTAATAGCTTTCAATTCTATACATGTTATCTTTAATATTTAAATTGTAAATTATTAATTAAAACATAATTTATTTATAGATTTTTTTCCTTCTTCTATTCTATTTCTCTAGAGAACCCTGACTGATACAGGGTCCTTCAAAATATTTTTTAAAAAGACAGCCATTCTTTGCTTCAAAAAATAGATGTAGAACACGTAGAAGGTACTGAATAACTTCAGCTCACTGTGACACAGACCTTTTCACAAACCAGAGCTATCTCCTAATGGAAAAGGCTGTTCAGAAACCAGTGAGCTCCCAGTCACTGAAAGCATATGAGGAGCTAATGAATGGGGAGGAAGGGAGAGTGGGGGCAAGAATGCACCATAGGGGTTCCTGTAACAGAAAATTTGAGCATTATTTTTGTCCATCTCTTCTAATTGAAAGTCTATTGTTGTATATTACAGCATGCTCAGATTTTACATTAGCAAGATAAAACAAACAAAAACAAAACTTCAACCCAAATAGAAACTACTTTTACTGACTTTCCTAGTCTCATTATTAAAACCAGTTAACAGCTTCTGCTCATCTCACAAGTAGTTCCTAAGGGGCTTCATCATTTGGTGTATTACACTTAGCACAAGTCCCGATAAGGCTGCATTTATATTTCTGTAGTTCTTTCCAAAGGGACCAGAACAAAGAAAGCGAAAGAAAAAAGAAAGCAAAGGGAGTACCAACTAAAAGAAAATTCAATGAAATACTTCATATATTTTGTCTCTGTTAATTCTTAAATGTTTAACCTAATCACTTGTAGGGGAAAGGAAACAATAACTATTTGAGGGATTAGTACCACTACAGCCAGACTCTGCACTAGGCACTTCACCAGAAAGACGGGCATTGTGTTTTCCACTTTATACAAAACTAACAGAAGCCTAGAATACCCTGCCAATCTACTAATCAGCAGAACCAAGATTATAACTCATATTGGTCTGATTGCAAAGCTGAAATTCTTACCAGACTGTAATAACTGAGATATGTATATGTATGAATTGTTTAACGTATACATAATGAATATAGTTTGCAACAGATAAGTGAATAGCGTAACAAGAAACTAACACACAATGACTAAAGCAAAAAAAAATAAAATAAACATTTACTAAGTATTACTTATCTGCTGGACACAGATAATAATTCATTCTCTCTGACTGCAAAATGAAATAAGCTCTAATTATGTAATAAAGCAAAATACCTTGAAGTGACAATGATATAAGCTTAAGAGAATTATGTAACAGATTATACAAAATCAGGAAAAAAGGTAAAAAAAAAAAATACCTAACAAAATACTAAAGGAAAATTAATTAAAAGTATGGACAAAAAACCACATCAGGTGTAAAATCAGAAACAAACAAAAGTTAAGAAAAATGAAATATCAACCAAAAGTAAGGGAAAAAACCTAAATTAAACTTTATGCTTTAAAGGGATTGGGGACATGGAGAGAAGCAAATAAGGTTTAACTATTTGGCTTGATGTTTATGCTATCCCATAATATCCAGCACTTGAAAACTACAATAAATCTGTTCCAATGTTTTAACTCCTTAAATTACATAATTCAGGATTAGCTCTTATGTTTCTGCATCCCAGTGAGGGTTTATATTACAGTAAACCTGACTTTCAGGACAACAGAACACAAAGCCCTTCACTGTCTTTGGTATCTGCATACAGAATCACCTGTGCCACCTCCCTCCATCTCCACGGAGAACACGAGAGCTCTGCTATTCTCTCCCACGGACAAAAACCTCCTAACGGGTGTCCCCTCCCCGAGACCAGGCCTTCCACACTCTAATCCCAACGAAATAACTAACATCACCTTTTAAAACACAAGTCAGACCATGCCACAACCTTCTCAAAACCCTGCAGGAGTTCTGCATCTCACTCCAAGAAATGCCAGTGTCCTTCCATCAGTCTGTTAAGACCCTGGACATTCTGGCCTTGGCTACCTCTCTGACTTCATCTCCTACTCCCCTCTCTATTGCTTACTCCATACCAGCCCAGTGGTCTCCTTACATTTCTCCAAAATCCAAGCACGTTCCCCCCGCCCCCATCAGGATGCTGTACATGATACCCAGGGCCAGGATCTCTCCACCTAAGGGGAACCACATCGTTCTGTCCACTCCTTTCCCTCTTCTCAAATGTCACTTGTGCTTTCTCTGAAGCACTGTATACAAAATAGCATATATGCATCCACACTCTGCCCTGACATTCTCTAACTGCCCTCACCTATATAATTTTCTTCCACAGCACTAATGACCTCCTGACATATCATATTTACTTGTCTACTTATTTACCATCTTACTTAATTTCACGTAAGCTCGTCGTTTTGCATTGCTTTCTTCACTGCCCGAGTGCCTAGAACAGTGTCTAGGAGTGCTCAGTAAATACATGTTGAACTACTAATACATTAGCCTTAAGTTAACATTTCAAACAATCTTCTCAATTACATGAATATGCTATTATACAGTAAAATCTTTAAGCAGGAAAACTGACACACCTTCCTAGTTCTTCCATTCTTCACCCTGATTTAGTTTTGCAATAAATATAAAAGGAAAGTGAATGTTCTACCTATCACATTTTTCTTCTTTTCCACTTAAACACAAATTATGAGTTTCCAGAGCCCCAACTTCCTTTATTTGTCAAATAAGAGGAACTGGCCTGTGGTAATCAGCTTCTAAAAATCTAGTATTTACAAATCAGATTTGAAACAAAGTTTAATATACAATTTTTAATAAGCCATCATGGGATTTCTCAGTACTTAGGATAAATCAACATTGTATATGTATACATAAATTGCATGCATCTAACTATAACCTGAGGGGCTATATTTAGCTTCACTCTCATAATGCAAACAACACTGGACCTTACATTTTAAGTTTCTCTGCTCCCAGACTCTTTAGTCTGATAAGCTCAGTAAACAATTTATCTGAAAGCTCCTTCTGACTCGACCTAAGCAAAACATAGATAAGCCTGAAAAAATTAACTAAATCCTGAGAAGAGCACATCACAAATACCACATACTAAAACTCTACATGCTATACTCAAAGGAGGATCCTTCACACTACCAAGAATTAGAACAACTCAAGCTTTGATACGATCTTCCAGCCTTTGAAGACACCATTCTTTTTTAATTACAGATGTCCAATGAATAAACTGTGATACAATCATCTACGCTGATGAATCCACATTTACATTACATTCAAAACATGAAAGCTGTTCTCTGGTGTTTAATCAGAACACTGTTTAACCTCGGGCAGAGACAAGACAGTGATGAGGGGCATGAGGAACTTCACCAGGGGTGAAGGCAATATTATGTTTCTCGATGTGGGTGCTAGTGATATGGAAGGATCCACTTGGTGAAAAACAGATGAGCTGAATTCTGATTTTGTGCCATTTTCTGTACTGTTATACTTAAGTAAAAAGCTTATAATGAGATAAACATTACAGCAACTCAAGGCCATGAAAGATAAGCTCTATACAAATATGAACAGCTCTATACAAATCAATAACCCTGAAGAATACCTATGTGCACTAACAGTTAACACTGTGCTGGTTAAACTGCACTCAGTAGGGAAGTTAACAAATTTTTTTTTTTTAATGTTTATTTTTGAGAGAGAGAGAGAGAGAGAGAGAGAGAGCGAGAGCGAGCAGGGGAGGGACAGAGAGAGAGGGAGACACAGAATCCAAAGCAGCTCCAGGCTCTTAGCTGTCAGCACAGAGCCCAAAGTGGGACTTGAACTCATAATAAGATCATGACCTGAGCCAAAGTCGGACGCTTAACCCACTGAGCCACCCAGGTGCCATAGGAAGTTAACAAATTTTAAAAACAACTTGCATCCAGTAAGTTTGAAATAAAACAAGTTTATAGTTCAAAGGACTTAAGCTGCAATTATTCAAGAGTCAAAAGAACACTGGTTAACGATCTCAGTCTTCTGGTATGGGGCGCCTGGGTGGCTCAGTCTGTTAAGCATCCGACTTCGGCTCAGGTCATGATCTCATGGTTCATGGGTTCAAGCCCCGTGCTGACAGCAGGGAGCCTGGAGCCTGCTTCGGATTCTGTGTCTCCCTCTCTCTTTACCGCTCCCTCACTCATGGTCTCTCTCTCTCTCTCAAAAATAACAAACATTAAAAACTTTAAAAAGAAAAAAAAGGATCTGAGTCTGCTGGTGGAACCTTGTGTCTAGCACTTGCCAGTTTGGCAAAATTGTACTTAAGTTCTCTGGACCTCTGTTACCTCACCTGTAAAACGAAGATCTACCTCAGAAGCTTGTTGTGAGGACCAAATGAGTCATTTCGTGTAAAGCATTTATCACAGCACCTGACACACAGTAAGAACTCAATAAATGTTGGCTCTTCATTCACGTGGGATATTTAATCTCCCAATGATGCTAAATAAACAGTGTTTCTACCACAGCCGACTGACAGATGGGCACCGAAATGCAACAAAGAACCCCTTCTTAAAATAACTTGTACAGTACTTTTCTACAAAATAGGATCATGAACTATTAGCTTTCTTCAAATTTTAATTTCCCCAAGCAGTTGCTCAAAGTAGTAATAAGTCATACTCCAGTCCCATTCTGGTTCTTTTTTCAATTCTTTATGCCAAGTTTCTTTAAGGAGTAGATAAATAACCATTTACAGCACTGCATCATCATAGAAAGAAACTACAGAAATTTAAAATACCAACAGCTAACTCTTTGTAAGAGCTACTATGTGGCAGACGTTGCACTCAACATTTTCCTATGCTGTTCTCATTTACTGTATGTGACAACCCCATTAAGTAGGTACACTGTTCTGCCTGACTGAAATGGCCTAAGTCCATGTTACTTCTGAGCCCATTTGATTTCATTTATCTCCTCCCCTTATTCTCTCACAACTGTTTATATATACTTATCACAATGTTTTGTAATTATACCTGCTGTTCCGCATTAGACTATGAATTCCTCAACTCCCCATTCCCTGAGCTGGCACAGAGTTTGGCACACAGAAGGGGCTCAGGAACGTTCACTAGGAACAAATTCATTACAAAGATGAGAAGAACTCGAAAGCCCAAGCGCATGTGACTGAATTCAAGAGCAAGTACTTCCTCTTCCAGAGGAACATAAAGAACTCAGGCACGTATTTCCATTATTTTAGTTCTACTTGAGATAACTTTCTTGTTTGCTGAGATTCACCTATTTGCCCGGTGTTAATCCAGGTGACAATCCGATAATCCTGTTGTTAGCAATAACTTTTCAAAGAAGATAGGCAGCTAACAATCCATTTGATGGACATCTCACAGGAAATTAAGTGACCAATGTCCCGTCAAAAGACACAATCTTGCAGTTGTGCCTGCCCCACTCTGTGCTGCCACGCTCCAAGATCTTACTTGCTTTTTCCTTCCATTACAAAAGGAGCACTATCCGATACGGCAATAAGCCTCCTTCAAAGAAATCCGTAAATGTAGCATGAAGTTTTCATTTCAAATTAATTTTCAAAGAGTCTTTTCACACTTTATGTTAATTAAACCCTTTTACTACGGCTTGGTCACAAAGAATGAATCTGTTAAACTGCTTTGCCCACCACACTGTCACTTGCTATATATATGCTCAGCACCTCAGACAATGTCCCAGCATCTATTATTACAACTCGTACCTGTGCTTCACAGTATGGTATTCCCAGACATCACAACAATCCTTTATTTCCCTAGGGGAAAGAAACACAATTTCCTAATTTACTGAACACAAAATAATATGTCCTATAGCACAGGTATATATGTATGTGCTATGCGTGTATATAATTTAATCTTTACTAGCACCTTGAAAGACAGAGATTATTATCTCCTTTTTCCCCAAAGGAAGAAACTGAGGCACAGAGACTCTGAGTTAGTAACGGTACACACTCAAAAGGCAGGTCTACGTGCCCATGCTAAGTTTTTCCTCCATCCATGCTCTCTTCCCCTTCCCAACCTCCCTCTTTTTCACTCTGCAGTTGCCTCCGTCACCAGTCTCCATGTGGAAGGGGCACATGGGTAGTGCCTGGATTTACACACTGTAGTTCCAGCCGTGAGACAAATGACACAAACTTCAGACCAACTATGCAATCAAGCATCTATCACAGACCTTGCCATTTAGAGAAAAAGGTCAATATTCCAGAAAAAACTTGCAACAGAAAATAAAGGCAACCAACATTTTTAATATTCATGGTAACTTACTCTTCAGAAACCTGAGTTGTTAAATTATAAATTCAAGAAACTAGGTTTCTGAATTAAACCATAATGAGGGGAAGAAGAAAAAAAAAAAAAAAAAAACACCACCAACAGTGGAAACTTTACAACACTAAGAAAATCAAAGCACTATTTGCCTATCGGAGAGCTCATTTAATGGTATCACATTTTTACAAGAGTCACCATAATGGAATGTCAGAAAAGAATCAGTCTTCATCCTCTTATTAGTTTGAGAAAAGAGATCTGTTGTCAGGACCATTCCAACCTTTGATCAGAGGGACAGTGTGTTTAACAATACACAAAGGCGAAAACATTCAAACTCCAATAATTAAAGAAATGAAACATGATATTTCACCCAAATAGCAAAGATTCTTTTTCAATTAAAATACCAATGGGCACTCAAAAACATAATCTTTTCAGAATACAATTATTTTTACCGTCAGCAATATATTTTTAATCTTAAAATTTTCATACCTTTTACTCTAATAGTATGCTCATGGGATTACAGCCTTAAAATCCAGAAGGAAGAAAAGGTTTATGTGCATAAATGTTTATAAAAATATTTTTAACAGAACTGAAAACAGCTATTCAACAATGGGAATCTATCCAACAGTAAGGACAAGTAAATAGTTTACATCTTCTATTTCATTTACTAGTTAAGAAAAAACTCAGAATATGTAATTTAAAAAAACAAGATGCAAAATTGCATCAAAGAAGACTGCAACTATATAAAATAATATTTGCCATATATAAAAAAGAATACCAAAGTGTTCCCGAGGAATAAAATTTGTTTTATTCTCTTTGCTAAATGTGTCTGTATTTTCCAAGTTTATAATAAGAAAAACTACATGAAAGAGGAATGAAAATGGAGATGACACAACACTCACTTTAAGTATCATAAGATCTAAAACCAGGGGGAGGAAGGGGATCATTTCTGAAATGTTTAAATTAGCAGATTATGTTTAAAAAATACATGAAACATTTCCATTGCCTGAATTATTTGGCTTTTTATTCTCAAGGAGGAAAAAAACATCATAACGTAGAAAAAGGTTTATGCACAAAGGGTGTGAATCAAGACATTCACTATCCAAAAAGTTTTATGGATTACCTATGACACACTAGACACTATCTAGGTAACATATGAACAAGACAGACACGGGTCTAATCCTGTAGGAGCTTAGTCTTCTACGTGTAAGTACAGGTAGCAAGTTACTAAATAGATCAAAATATAATTTCTAGTTATAAGTATGTGTAAGTATATAAAAGCACATAAATATATAAATGTGTTTTATGCGTTTGTTGAGCAGAGGCAGGAAGGAAACTGCTCCCATAGGCAATCACCAAAGTAAGTCTTTCTGAGAAAGATACAAAACCAAAAACTAAAGGCAGCCAGGCAAGAAGCTGCTGAGGAATAGAGGAACAGCCAAAACACAGGAAACCTCAAGTGCCACAATTCAGAAACAAGGAAAGAGTTTGGCATATTCTAGCAGCAGAAAAGAAGTCAGAGTAGGAGAAAATGGTAAAAGGAGATAAATCTGGAGAGGTAGGCAGGAGCCAGACCATGCAGGGATTTGCAGGCCAGGAGAAATGTCTATTTTATTGTAATAAAAAGGGAAGCTACTGAAGGGAGAAGGATATGATCTTATGTGTAATTTTACAGGCTTCTTGGAGAACAGACTGTAGAAGGTCAAGAGCAGTAACAAGAAGTTAGGAAGCCACTGCAGGCATCCCAATGAGAGGTAATGGTGGCCTGGACTAGAGTGATGGCAATGGAAATAGAGAAAAGTGGAGAAAACTCAAAATATGTGTGGGTGGTTATAGCATTTACTAACAGATGGTCAGGATGTGGGAGATAAGGACCCAGAACGATCAAGTATAGCTCCTAGGAGTCTGAATGAATCATTATTTATGAAACTAAAACTTCAAGTGTGTTTCCAATAATAAGGAATAGTTAAGTATGTTATGAAGCATACATCAGATGGAACGTTAACTAGTGTTTGTTAAAGGTCTGCATCTCTTACTATCTATGGGGTAATGGATATGACACTTAAGTATTCAGGCCTCCAGTTTCCTAAAATAATTACTCAATAATCCCTCCAATAATTACTATAAATAATTCCTACTGCTCTCTAAAGTTGCAGAGAGGATTACATGCGAACCTATGAAAAACACTTAACACAATGACTGTGCTCCATAGATTAAAGCTGCCAGAAGTCATAGTAATGACTCCAACACCAAAATAGAAAAAGGAGTCAACAAATGTCTTATGGAGAAGTGGCCAGATGAAAGAAACGATGAAGCAGGAATTTCAACCCAGGTTATCTGACTCAATCTCTACAACACCATGCACTCTTCACCACAGGTGAGCAACAAGGATTAAAAAATTAAGAACCGCTAAGAAGAACTATGGAATCCTATAATCCTCATTAGAGACTTTTTGGTAAAAACTACACAACAACCTAAGGTCTAAAGAGTTTAGTATTACACACAGTTATGTAGATTAATGAGAATAACTGGCAATTCCTGAATCACAAAAATAATCGAAAAGTTTATTGACTTTTCAGTAAGTACCTTAGGAAGTAAGGCTGACAGCTCAACCTGAACACAATGCAAAGGGAGCTCGAGACCAGGAACTTAGACCATGGAAGTCTAGGAGCAAATAATTATCAACAGAAGTCAAGAGCTAGACAGGGAATACAAGTAACAGGATAAGAGAACAGAATCCATAGCCTGGAAGAAAAGCACTGGCAAAGAGGCACATACCAAAAACCATGATTAGTCAGTTTGAGGGACAAGCACAGACCAACAGAAGCAAAGACAGACAGGGTTAGGAAACTCTCACATCCCCAGGGCCCAGGCAAATATCCACTGCTCCTGGGAAGAGGTAGAAGTAAAAGCCCACCGCTTCAGGAGACGGACAAGAAACCCTCCTGGCCCAGGAATCCCTGGATCCCACACCAAAACAAAGTACGTTACCCTTGGGCAAAGAACAAGAAACTCTCTAGCCTAAGCCCTCCCCCAGATACAAGGCAGAGTTTGGCTGCCACTGTGAGAAGAGGAAGAAGGCTGAGGAAGCCCAATCCCAAGGCCTAAGACTTAAACTAGATCAGGAAAACCAAACACTCCTTCACTCCCACCACAAATCTAGGACACAGAGGGAGCCCCTCCACTGCCCCCCATCAGTACAGGCATGCTGCTGACAGCAGCCAATGCAGTAAGAACACTACTCAGGCCACACAAAACACAAAGTAACAGGAAATTTCTGGTCTGTGGTACACTCGAAAATGACCAGTAACAACAGAGACATACCCAGCTGAACTACTAGCAAAACTATCTCAACTACCACATTAATAGTCTGACAGAAGAAGCACACCCATTTCTGGACATCGGCAATTTTATCTCAGTCTCAACTGTGCTATCAATCAAAAATTATGAGCCATTAAAAAAATTATGAACCACGTTTTTAAAAGGAAGAAAAAAAGAAAAAACTTCATTGTCAAGAGATAAAGCAAACAGAACCAAACACAGAGATAACCCAGATGCTAGAATTATCAAACAGGATGACTAAAATAATTGTGATTAATGTTAAAAGATCTAGAGGAAAGAATTAATATGTTAAAGTATCTGGACAATATGTATAAACAGCTGGGGAATCTGAACAGATATGAAAACTATGAAAGACAGTCAAACGATAATAAAATAAAAAAACACAATTTCAAATGTGTAAAATTCCTTTCACATAATTATCAGTGCACTTAAAACAGGTCAACAGAAATTATCCAAACTGAAATAAAAAAGGGTAAAAATGGGTTTGAAAAAAAAAAAAAAAAAAAGGATGCACCCAACAATTGTGGGACAGTATCAAATGATCTAACATATCCTTAATTGGAGTGCCAAAGGGAGAAGAAAGAAAAGTAGGACAAAAAAAAATTATCTGAAAAGAGAACAGTTGAGATATTCCAAAATTAATGAAAAACAATAAACCACAGATCCAAGGAGCTCAGAAAACTCTTAAAATTGTGAAGCTATCATTATCTTAAATTGAGCAAGTTAAAACAAAGGGTTGAGACAAAAGATATAGCTTGAAATAATAAAATACTGCAAGTATTTAGCAGATAGTGTTAAATACTCTCTACTATCTATAAAAATACAATAACATACTATTTCCATCTCCACATAAAAAGTTAACTAGAGGAACAGGTGAAAGAGAAGAAAAGGGTGGTAAGAGATGAAAAAGACATGAATTATAACCAAATAAACACATATTAGAGTTTCCTTCCAACAGCAACCAAACAAATATAGATGTTTAGACTATATTACTTTGACAAAAAAAAAGAGAAAAAACCAAACCTATTAATTTTCAGCAAATACATTAAATAAAGGCATTTAGTTATGTATTGTAAAAACAATTACTTTGCATGAATTTAGTAAATCCCCGGGGATGATCATTCTACATTGTGAAAATTCTTTTACAAATTTAATTATGGTTTACCATGTCCACTATTGTGAGAATTTGTGTCACAGATGACTGGAAACAAGAGGCATCTAGAAACTGATCAGAATAAAGCAGAGAAGAGACAGGGTTGAGACTTTTAAAATGCAATCCTAAATTAAAGGAAACTTAAGTAAAGTTTACCTGGCCTTTAGAGTATCCTTCTGCTGTCTCAAAGCTGGGAAAGTGCTAAGATCCAAAGACCCACTTAAGCCGTGGGAACGGAGGCAAGTCAGAATGTTCAAAATCCTCATGTCTCCTGATAACAAGTTTCCTAAAGGAAGAACTCAATTTTTACCAATACTCTATGAATTACTAAAGATGCCTGAGCCATAGTAGTAGGAATATAAAAAGAACTGTGAAATAAACGTACCCAAAGTTTTTCCCGTTTTATTCATCTAAGTCAATCAGCACGTCTGGAACCACCATGGACCCTCAGATATAAATTAACAATTCCAACTAACAGAAAAAGGATATCTAACTTTCTGATGGACTAAATACTGAGTAGCATATGAATATGCTCCTTAGTAATGCATACTGTCTACTACAACCTAAATTGGGTTTTCAGGGACACCTGAGTGGCTCAGTCGGTTGAGCGTCTGACTCTTGATTTCAGCTCAGGTCCTTGATCCCAGGGTCGTGGGATGGAGCCCCACATCAGGCACCACACTGAGCGTGGAGCCTGCTTAAGATTCCCTCTCTCTTCCTCTGTCCCTCTCCCCCACTCACGCACGCGCTCTCTCTCTCTCTAAAAAAAAATAAAAGGAAATAAGATGGGTTTTCAAGCATCTTGCAAACTACAAAAGGAAATTCTGAACACTTCATTATATTGAAAAGATAAATAAAAATTAACTTTTCTGAAGTACTAATTCAGAATATGCAAATATTTCTTTCCTACGGCATTTCCTCTTAGCAAATATAAATGTTAATAAAGACTTTCATAGGGTTATTGATCTCTCACTTTGAAGACTATTTTTCCTGTAAGTTAGTTCTTCAACTTCAAATTCTTCTAGGGTAAGACTTTTCAGGTACATCTTCATCATGATTAAAAACTATCTATAAACATACCATGTCTTGCTTTGGAATTTGTATTTAACTAAAAACAGCTGCTGTATATCTAGAAATCTTTAAAAACTGACCAAAGACAAACAAAAAAAAAAAAAAAAAAAAAAGATTTATCTTATTATCTTTTAATTCCTAAGCACAGTCTTTTCATTATAAATCACAGGCCCTAGAATATAATTTTTTTCACTCTTTTACTAATCTATAATAGAAAAGAAAAAGTCCCAATTATTGACAGTTCCATACCAAGATTTATGACGAATATATCATGACTACCAGCCAGCTACCTGAAAAAAATTTTTTAAGACTTCAAAATGTAAAACTAATTTTTAGTACACTATAAAAGCTAAATGACAATTTTATAAATAAGTTTAGACAACTTATAAAATTTCATATGTGTTTGACTAAATTCAGAGGACCAACATATTTACACATTTCTATAACATTTTAAAATAGATCCCATAAAGAAATAGTATATAGCCTATGGCAAAAACAACATAGCACTAGGAGTTAATAGAGTTGGGTTCCAGTTCTAGGTCTATTATACTGCACTGAGGTTGATTTTAAAAGACAAATATTTATATATGCTTTGTAGAAGACTTAAAGAGATTTATCATGACTTATATAACATATTATAAATAAGTAAAAAGAATAATAGGTAAAAAACAACGTGGCTCTCAGTTTCAATTACAAGAGTGTGGAAACCAGTGAATACTGGGATCAGCAGCAATCACAAAATGAGGACATTGCCAATTTGTTCAAATATCACATACTGTATACACCAAAACTATTATTGCATGACAAATGACTAGAACACTAAGAGTGAAATCATAAGAGCAGAGACTTGTTTAGTTTTCTATTTCTCCAGCACCTAAAAAGTATCTAGCAGTAGGCATTCAAAGATTTGTTGAATAAATATACTCCCAAACTAAGTAGCACAATGTAATCTCACTGACCATGCCTAAAACGGACTCTACTACTCTTAATTTCACGTTAACCAGCACTTTTTAAGCGTTTTTTAATGTCTATGAGATTACAAACTGAATAAAATTCCAGACTTTTTAATAGTCACATCATTTTAATTTCCCTAAACTCTTTCAAAAAGATGTAAAATATAAACTAAAGAGGACTTCATGACTCAAGCCAACTGAGTAATATATTAATCATAACTACTTAGTTTATGTAAGTGAAAAACTGAAAGTTGATCCTATAACATTTTTCCACTAAAAGTTATTAGCAGTCACAAATACAGATATGCTACACTTTTTTTCCAAGAATATTAAACACATAAAATTTTTCAAATAGCAACAAAAAACATCTTAGATAAGGACAGATGTCGGTGATTAGATCATACCATGCTCCAGACTACCCATATTATCGTAAAGTGCTGAACACACTAGACACAAAGTTCTATCTGTAAACCATTAATCACTGTACAGATGTAAGGCATCATCAACTACAACAGATTACAACCAAAAACAAACCTTCAAGTTGAAAAGTATTTAGAAGGCTATGGGACAACCTCCATGAGAAAGAAGATATTGTTACAGAGAACCTCAAATGGGTAAAAAAGAAAGAACCACTGTAATACAACATAAGTAGACAGATATTGCCAGTTAGAATTGCAATACAAAGGGTATAAACAATCTGTTAAGAAAATTCCAAGGTGGAAGAAGTCATGCCTCACTGAAGATAACTTTGGAAAGACTTTATGACAAAAGAAATATGGAGAGCAGGAACCATGTCAATCTTTTCCCACCACTGTATCCACCACTCATACAACAGTGCACTGAACATAGAACACTCTCAATACAGATTTACTGACTGAACAAATATCTGGAATGGACCTTGAGAGATGGGAGATGACACTCTACTTTGAGAGAAACATGCAAGCAAGGGACTAAGGGAGACAATGAGGTGTATTCAAAGAACAAGGGGTAGTCTAATTTTGCTGGAGTATATTTATGACATACAAAAGATAATCAAGGAGTTTGTGCCCACTCTGAACTTGAATAGAAAAATGGGGGAAAGATCAAATGCAACTCCAAGAAATTGTGTTTGATTGATTAGAAAAACAGTGGCACCATTAAAAGAAATACAAAGTTAAAAAAAAAAAAAAAAAAAAAAGAGGGGAGAGGGAATCAGGTAAAGAAAATATTTACTGAGCATTTTACTCCTCGTTAAGCATTTCAAATCCACTATTTTAATCTTCACAACAATCCTGTGAGGTACTTATATTCCCGGTTTACAAATGAGGCAAAAGAGATCACGATAGTTCCCCAAAACTCACAAAGCAAATTAGTTAATCTGTCATTCCCTCCCTTCTCCTTTCCTAAGAGAACCTCCATTTTGTTCAAATATATAGGGTACTAATGTGCTCAGGAAAGTGGGCCACTCCCCCAGTCCTAGGAGAATGAAACACGATTGTTCTAAAAAGGGAAATCCTTGTCTACTAACCCAGACTTGACATAGGAGACACGAGAAGAAACATTTTGAGGGCTTCTGGGAAAGACTTTCCTACTTGCATTAGCATTGTGGAGGTCACTAGGGACCCAGAAGTCACCAATCTAAGAGCTGTCACTGATTCTTCCCTTTGTCTCACTGCTGTTTCCCAATCCATCAGCAAGCCAAATCAATTCTAACTCCACAATACCTTGTTAACCCCTCCTCTTCTCCTACCATCCTAGTCCAAGCCATTAGTAATTCTCAACTAGACTACTAATAACTACTTTCCTATGCAATCTCCTTTTGGTGACTCTTGCTCCCAACAATTCATCCCCCAAACAGCAGCCAAATAAATCCTTTAAATGTAAATTACGGAGCAACTGAAACACTTGTGCTCTGATGGTGGGGCTGTAAAATGGGATAACCACCATGGAAAACAGTATGAGGTTCCTCAAAAGACAAAAAATAGAATTACCATATGACCCAGCAATCCCATATTGAATCCCATGTTGAATATATATATACAAAAGACTTGAAAGCACAGTCTCAAAGAGCTATTTGCACACCCATGTTCACAGCAACACTACTCACAACAGCCAAAAGGTAGGAGCAACCCCAGTGTCCAGTGACACACAAACGGATATAAAAAATGTGGCACATACACGCAATGGAGTATCATTTAGCCTTGAAGAAGGAAGGAAATCTTGCCATATGCTACAACATGGATGAACACTGAGGACATTAAAGCTAAGTCAAAGCTAGTCACGATAAAATAAAGACTACATGATTCTACTTACACTGAGGTATCTAAAGGAGTCAAATTCATAGAAACCGAAAGCAGAATGAAGGTCCCAGAGACTGTGAGGAACTACTGTTTGATGGTGTGAAAAGACAGACTCCACTTTAAAGCTGCAGCTTCCACTTTCCTTTCTAATTAATGAACTCAAACTCAGCCAGAAGGGGCAAGTGTTTCCAGCAGTTGCTAGTAAAATACAACAGAACAACTGACATTCGGACCATAAAACTGCTGGTATGAACTTCATGAAGACAGAACGGTTAACTAATGCATACCAAGAATAGTTTCATTTGATAGCACCAATAAAGTAGTCGATTAGAGAATAATCAAAAGCAGTTCAACCGGTTAGCACCAATGAACATTTTCGTCCGTTCTTCTATATCTAAGTGATGTAATTACCTTCTTCTTTCTCATAAAAACCCCTTGCTTTCCCCCACATGAGCAGGACACTTCTCCAGCTGCTACGTGAATCTGCGCTCCCTAAATTACCAATTCTATGGCCCCAAATAAAAGTTCTTTGTTTCTTCTTCAGTTTGCCTCCTTTTCCTGATTGAAATTTAACGGAGTTTCAGTTTTGCAAGATTAAAAACTTCTGGAGATCTGTTTCACAACACTGTGGATATACTTAACACTACTGAATTTGCACACTTTAAAATGGCTAAGGGGCACCTGGGTGGCTCTGTCCATTAAGCGTCCAATTCTCCATTTCAGCTCAGGTCATCGTCTCACCTGGATCGAGCCCCGCATATGTCTCTGTGCTGACATCGAGGGGCCTACCTGGGATTCTCTCTCTCCCTCTGCCCTTCCCCAGCTTACACACACATGCTCTCAAAACAAATAAATACAACTTTTTAAAAAATGGTTAAAATGGTAAATTTTGTGTTACATGTCTTTTCCATAATAATTCCAGGGCAAAAAAACCACTAACAAACCTCCCCTCAAAAAAGGAATTATAAACTACTCTCCTTAAAGTGCTTCAACTGCTTCCTATCACCCACTGAATAAACCCCAAACATGGTCTATGAGGCTCTGTATCATCTGGCCCTTCCCACTGGGACAGCCAGATCAAACACTCCTCTCCCTCTTCCTCAAGATGCTCAGTCAAAATGATACTTTTGCTTCTTCAAATAATTCAAATTCTTTCTTGCCTCCTGGTCTTTGTCCATGCTACTACCATTTCGTGGAATGCTATTACCCGACTCTTCACAGATTTGGCTCCTGACCCTTCAGATGTCCCCTTAAATGTCACCTTCTCAGAAGCCCTTCCTAACCAGCCTACCTAAATTAGTAGGTGTCCCCACACCATCCACATTATTTTCTATCTTGGGCCTCTTTTGTTCCTTGATAGCATTTCTCACAAGTTAAAAACATTTTTTTTTTCCCTATACTCCCAAATGAAATGCAAGCTTCATGGGGACCTTAAAGATTTTATCTGATATTTCAACTGCAGAATACTTTAAATCTTTTAATCTTACAAAAAGGTAAAAAAAAAATCATTTAAGCCAATGACACAATTTTTTAAAAATCCCACAGTACTCCTCAATCTCAATCTCCATACTTAGTTACATACATACATACATTCAAAGCTCAGATCATTAATGGTTATTTAGATCATAGATGTGACTCAAACTATGTCTTCAAATTTTTTAATGCAACATAAAACATCTTAACAATACTCAATATATCACAGCACATTTCTACAACTATCCTACATCTTTATCTATAGGTTAAAAGAAAAAAAAGCCAACAACTGAATACTCAGATCTGCCAGACTCCGTTCTAAGCACTTTACACAGATTAACTCATGTAATCGCCAAATCATTTTAGAGATAAGGACATTTAGGCACTGTAATATTGTAATTTATAAGAAATGTATGTATTTGGTCACGGAGATGACCAAAATAAAAATTCATACATGTTTGGTCTTTGTCCACAGTTTCCAAACTTGGCTCACAGTTCCCAAAACCCATGGAACTTCCTGATGGATAAGAGCAAAGGGAGCATCTTTTATATTTGGGTTCTTGTTTCCTGTTCTGAAAAAGCTTCAGAGCTATAAAGGTGAAAGGAGTGACTTATTATTCATAACAAACCCTTCCCACTACAACTGGGCTTAGGTTACTGAAGGCGAATTTTGCAAAGCACCTAAAGGATGGGGGCTAGCTGCCAGAGGAACCATATACTGCTCGAATGTAGATCTGGAACTTTCAGTCCCACCCTGATTTCTAAGGAGGAGGGAGGGGTTGGTTGAATCAATCACCAATGGCCACTGAGTTCATCAATCATACCTATATAATGAAAACCCAATGTCTCCATAAAAACCCAAAAGGGGGTTCAGGCAGCTTCCACTCTGGGGAAACAGAACGCTTCCATGTGCCATTATCCAGAGCCCCAAACTCCAGGAGGACAAAAGCTCCTCTGTTTGAGATTTTGTCCTAGGCATCTCATCTGGCTGCTGATCTGTACCTTTTAACATTCTTTGTAATAAATTAGTAATCTAGTAAGTAAATGGGTTTCCTGAGTTCTGTGAGCCACTCTAGCAAACTAAATGAACCCAAATACGGGGTCATGGGAACCTCTGATTTACAGGTCAATCAGAAACATAGGTAACAACCTGGGCTTGTGACTGGCTTCTGAAGTGGAGAGTAGTCTTGTGGGACTGAGACTTCTAACCTGTGGAATCTGATTCTATCTGCACGTAGATAGTGTCAGAATTGCAACGAATTCTCAGACACATGCTGGTGTCTGAGAACTGCTTGTTGGTATGGGCGAGTCTCCCCACACACATTGGAATTGGGTCCAGGAACCCTTTTTAGGCATGAATAGATTAAATCACCTACCGCGAATTACAAAACCACTGTCAGACTGGGACCACCCAAGAAATCCTGCTCTAGTCTAGAGGCCATGCTCCTAATCTCACTGTACAAAACTGGGAGCAGACTTGTGACCCAGGTAAAAGTTCAAGATATGAAATGTTATGCTTCTTAAAAATGACACTCCATCCTTACAGCATATTCATTAAAACAAACCACAAATAGGAATTACCCACTTAATGAGGATACCAATTTTTTCTAATTTCTAGAAATTATATATCGTAAATTAGTATTTTTTAAGATTTCAGAATACTAAATGCAAAATTTTAAGAAATAAAAAGCTGGCTATTTACCAAAAATGAATGAAAAATAAACTCATAATGTTCTTTAGACAATAAAGCCCAAGAATTTAAAATTAATCAGAATGTTTAATTCTGCTGTATCATCAGCCTCATTTCCTAATTCCCCTCCAATCGTACACTGTGCTTTATCATACAGATCTTTGGCACTGGAGGATTTTTAAGATATAAACTATTTGAGACCACTCCTAAATCTCCATTATATGTAGTAATCTATGGGGGTGATAATAACCTCACCAGGATTCTAAAGGATTAAATAAGATAAAATACAAAAATGCCGGGCATAAACATGAATCCCACATGGAAATATGGATGGTGGTACACTACAGGCAGGAGGACCGTTGCATTTTAGGTATTTGGTAATTCACAATCTCCATGTAACATTCTCAAATGGCAATGTCTATAATAAATGTCATTCCCTACTCAGCTTCCTCCTCTCACACTGCTATACTTTTCCCTATGTGACAAATTCTCACGCATTCCCAGTGAGTTATCTACTGTGGAAAAAAAAAATCTTCATTAATAGCCCACCTCTCCACATCAAAATGAGTAACTCCATCTCTGTAATTCTATTAAATATAGCCCTTATGCCCTTATACTCTTGTTACAATGTATTATCACCCTTTAAAAGGGGTATCTCCTCCTAGAACACATGGCAAGGTCAACAACATATTAATCTTTTCTTTTTTTTTAACGTCTATTTAATTTTGAGAGAGAGACAGAGTGTGAGCAGGGGAGGGGCAGAGAGAGAAGAGAGGGAGACACAGAATCTGAAGCAGGCTCCAGGCTCTGAGCTGTCAGCACACAGCCCGATGTGGGGCTCGAACTCACGAGCCATGAAATCATGACCTGAGCCCAAGTTAGATGCTTAAATGACTGAGGCATCCAGACGCCCCAACAACTTATTAATCTTAAAATTCAAAACACCAACCTTGGTGACTGGAACATTACAGTCACTGAAGTATCTTGTTTGTTTGTTTGCTTGTTAGTGAAGCATAAAATACCAAAGAGCAAACAAAAAAGAACTATATTTATTTACATCACACCTTGTTCCAAAGAAGGAAGAAGGCTTATTTTCAATCCTGCAAATGTGTAACAAAAAACTTCTAAGAAATATTCTAATGATATTTTTAGTAAATGCAGTAATGCTACTAGATAAGCTACCATAGCAGTTTCCTTTTAAAAAACAAATACAATATTAATACTTTTTTTTTTTAGATTATGCAATCTACTCTTGGGCAATTTTCAAGTTTACATTGTTCTTGCAATGATAAAAATGGTCCTGATCTCATGGTTGGTGGGATCAGGCATCTTTATATCCCCAGTTCCTTGCATCATATCTGGCATAAAACAGTCACTTAATTATGTTAAAAGCTTTATGTACACACACACACACACAGATTCACCATAGTCTGACTTTCTGATTTTATACTTCTTTTAAGGATCTATTTCAATAGACCTAGAACCAAAGACTGGATGCACATCACAGGAGATGTTTTAAAAAGCAAATTCATAAAATAGCAGAGTACCTATACCCATAGATGAACAAAGATTTAAAGCAGATTTTTTTTTTAATTTGGTATACAGAAATACAGAAGAAAGAAATATCAAAGATTAACAGTTTGAATGTGTGTGACAAAGCAGAAAGAATTGCTGAAGATGAAAGTAGGGAACCAGGAAAAATTACATACTTATCATACATGGAAAAGTCAGAGGATTATTGTTGGAAAATAGGAATAAAGGAGGATTAAGACTATTTACTCAGCATCAGATTTTCTTTTTAATGTTTATTTATTTTGAGAGGGAGAAAGAGTGCAAGCAGGAAGGGGCAGAGAGAGAGGGAGAGAATCCCAAGCAGGCTCCATGCTGTCAGCACAGAGCCAGATGTGGGGCTTGATCCCACCAACCATGAGATCAGGACCTGAGCCAAAATCAAGAGTCAAATGTTCAACTGACTGAGCCACCCAGATGCCCCTCAACACCAGATATTTTTACAAAGGGACGAAAATACCTGCACAATAACATGGGTCTGTGAAATGTCCTGTATGGTAAATAGCAGATAAAAATTTCCAGTAAGGGTTTAAAAAACCTTTTTAACTTACTGAGAATCATTTAACAAACAACTACAAATCATTTTCATTACCCAAGGGGTTTGTGATAAGGTTGTTTGGTATTTCTTTTAATGTTTATTTACTTGTTCTGAGAGAAAGAAAAAGTATGAATGGGGGAGGGGCAGAAGGAGAGAGGGAGAGAGAGGGAGGGAGAGAGAGGGAGAGAGAGGGGGAGAGAGGGGGAGAGAGGGGGAGAGAGGGGGAGAGAGGGGGAGAGAGGGGGAGAGAGGGGGAGAGAGGGGGAGGGGGGGGAGGGGGGAGGGAGGGAGGGGGGAGGGGGGGGGGGGGAGGGGGGAGGGGGGGAGGGAGGGAGGGAGGGGGAGAGGGAGGGAGGGAGGGGGAGAGAGGGAGAGAGAGGGAGAGAGAGGGAGAGAGAGGGAGAGAGAGGGAGAGAGAGGGAGAGAGAGGGAGGGAGAGGGAGGGAGGGAGGGAGGGAAAGAGAGAGAGAGAGAGAGAGAGAGTGAGAGAGAGAGAGAGAGAGAGTGAGAGAGAGAGAGAGAGAGAGAGAGAGAGAGAGAGAATCCCAAGCAGGCTCAGTGCTGTCAGCACAGATCTCAGGAACTGTGAGTTCATGACCTGAGCCAAAATCAAGAGTCAGACTCTTAACTGACTAAGCCACCCAGGTACCCTGGGTTGTTCAGTATTTTTAAATCACACAAATCAGACTCACTCCAATTATTTTTACAATTAAAAACCCAGTATTTAATTCAATAAAGTCATTTTTGAAGTGTTTCAGTTCCACATAATGGCAAGTTCAGGAAGAACAAAGAAAGGGGTAGAGAAAGTGAGAACCACCAGAGGGAAAATAAGTTAAACAGAGGCCAAGAGCCATAAGCAAATTCATTTTGCAAGAAACAATGGGACAGATACAGGTGCTTGGGTGCTGAGATGAATGTTAGTCCAGCTGACTACTCTGTGGTTCTGGGGTGAGGGGAATTACCACCAGGTAAAGAAAACACTAAATGGTTACTATTTAACACTCTACAACTAATCTTAGCCTCTATCCCAAGTTGTTTCACTTTAAACTATATGACTAAGGAAGCCTAGCAGAAAGGAAATTACTCTCAGGACTGCAGCCACCATGGTTGTACAGTATCACCTAAAGAGCCAAATGAAATAAAGCCAAGTCAAATCAATCATTGGCTTGGGGTTTCCTATCCCCAATTTAGAACTTTCCTAGTAATGAAGTTCTCTGAGAAGGAAATGTTCAGCTAGATGAGAGGAACACAAGATTGAGGACAGAGACAGGAGAGAACCACCCTTAAAATTAGCAACAGTAAAACCAGTGAAGGAAAACAGTTACTGAAGGTAGGGTTAGAAAGTGTCAAGAAGGACGGAGTTATCTAATATCTACTAACATAAGTTATCTAATATCTACTAACATAAAGACCTAGAAGGATAAGGAAATGAATAACTTAGATTTGGCATTTGAAATCATCACCTAAGGATCAAGCTTAAAATTCAGATGCAAAATTCAAAAGTTAATTTTGAAACAATATGCCAGTACTCCAAGATACTGCTATTTACAGATGGTTGGGGTGGGGAAGTTCAATTTTGATGCAATATAGTATTAAGTCAATCTGAAAACAGTTATCCTTTATTAAAGAACAAACGTGCACTTTAAAATATGGAGTACTAAAAAGCCATATATAAACAACTTTGTAAATCATCATGAGTCCAATCACATATAAAAATAATTTTTATTTTAACTAGGCACATTTGAAATAAAGGCACTATACAACACTGTTTCACCTCTTGCATATTTTCAAGGACTTGCAGCAATTTAAGTCATTCTACAAACACTAGGGTGTTTAAAAGTCAAAGGCAATTTTTTAGGGCGCCTGGATAGCTCAGTCAGTTAAGCGTCTGACTCTTGATTTTCGGCTCAGGTCATGATCTCACAGTCGTGAGATCGAGCCCTGAATCAGACTTCACAGTGAGTGTGGACCCAGCTTGAGATTCTCTCTCTCCTTGCTCTCTGTCCCTCCTCCCCCAAAATAAATAAACATTAAAAAAGAAAAAAAGTAAAAGGTAATTTTTTTGTTTCTTAGACTTCTTCTAGATTCCTTCCTAACAATAAAGCAAATTTTTACAAAATTTTCTCTAAACACCTCATAACCATAACTTCATGATTTAAGCTCTCAAAACCTTTACTTCAATGCAGCTTCCTAACTGACCTCTTCATTCGGCTCTATTATCTCCTCACTTCCGTCTGGCGGACTCCACTTTCTCAAACAGAGATCATGTCAGTCTCATGTTGAAAAACCACTGCTTCCTAACCCGACCAGAAAACAGATTTACTCCTCTTAAGCTTACGAACAAAACACGCAAAGATCAAAATACCTTTTTAAACCTTTGGTTTTACCTTAATATTTAAATCTGCATTCTCCATAACATGTGCATGTTGGGTACTGTTAAATGTTAGTCACTAATGATTAAACACTGAAAGTTTGTTTTCCGTTTAAACAATCTAGTAAAACCAGTAATGCTAAGCAAATGTATAATTTCAGGGGCGCCTGGGTGACTCGGTCAGTTAAGCCTCCAACTTCGGCTCAGGTCATGATCTCATGTTTCATGAGGTCGAGCCCCACATAGGGCTCTGTGCTGACAGCTCGGATCCTGGAGTCTGCTTCAGATTCTGCGTCTCCCTCTCTCTCTGCCCCTCCCCTGCTTGTGCTCTTTCTCTCTCTCTCAAAAATAAAATAAAATTACATTTTAAAAAAACTTTTAATAAAAAAAGAAAACATATAATTTCCCATACTCCTGAACTGGTTGAGTACCACAGTTTTAAACGTGCTGGCATTTCAATACAAAGGGTATAAACTAAGGAATATTAAAGCCCTTGATAATTTGGCCCAAATCTTCTTTGTCTTTGCATTTCCCACTACTGTACATACACCCTATGCTGAACTCCAAATAAAACTATTAATTTAATCCTAGGGTGCCTGGGTGGCTCAGTCGGTTAAGTGTCTGACTTCGGCTCAGGTCATGATCTCACAGTCCGTGAGTTCAAGCCCCGCGTCGGGTTCTGTGCTCACAGCTCAGAGCCTGGAGCCTGTTTCAGATTCTGTGTCTCCCTCTCTCTCTGACTCTCCCCCGTTCGTGCTCTGTCTCTCTCTGTCTCAATAAATAAACGTTTAAAAAAAAAAAAAAAAACTATTAATTTAATCCTTATTCTTACATATGCCTTCTTCCAGAAAGCTCTTTCACTCATCACCACAAGAAGTCGCTATCAAGGTCCCACTCAAACTCTACCCTCCTACTTTCCCTGACATTTTACAGTCTGTTATGGTACTAATCACAGTCTCTCATTATTATATTTAGTTGTGTGTATAAGAATGCATATAACATACCAGTTAAGAATCAAAGCTTTGAAAGCAACGAAACTCAGGTCAATCTCTGACTCTGCTATTTATTAAATATAACTTTGGGCAAGTTACTTAAGATCATCCTCCAAAGGTTTCCTCATCTTTTATATGAAGATTGTAGCAGGTTATCTCCAACAGGATTAACCTCAGAATCAAAAATAGTGATGTATATAAATCACTGAGCCCAATACTGACAACTAGTAACAGTTTAGTAAACATATCTATTATTCCCAATAGGCACAACTCATTGTCCTACTCTTGTTTGTATTCTTTCCCATTCCTATTATGCGGTATTCTGCATGTGCTTAATAAGTGCTTGGCTGGGGCGCCTGGGTGGCTCAGTCGGTTAAGCGTCCGACTTCGGCTCAGGTCATGATCTCACGGTTCGTGGGTTCGAGCCCCGCGTCGGGCTCTGTGCTGACAGCTCAGAGCCTGGAGCCTGTTTCAGATTCTGTGTCTCCTTCTCTCTGTGACCCTCCCCCGTTCACGCTCTGTCTCTCTCGGTCTCAAAAATAAATAAACGTTAAAAAAAAAAATTAAAAAAAAAAATAAGTGCTTGGCTGATAAAATCTGATAGATCTTAATAACATAAGGTCCAAATTCCAGTGAATATCAAAAATGGCTTACTAATCATACCATTAACTGTTTAACATTAGCTTAACCAGTTTATACTTTAGCTACCATATACATAGATACAGATCTCCAACCACCATTTTAAAGTATTCTACACTGCATTGCCAATATCCAAAATGCTTGACAATAGTTACTCAGAAGTCTAAATTAATCTAAAAACTTCAGCATGTATCCAACCACCAAGAAAACCCTTAGCAAATTAAAGAATTCCTATGTGGATACTCCTATTGCTAAAGCTACGCCAAATCCCAAACCCATTTTTCCAATTGGTCCTCTAAGTTACCCCGAGGCAGGGGATTCCCTCAAGAGCCCAATCAGGTCTGCCGTGGTATTCTCAAGAAAAGTACAAGGGATGCAATATTTCCAGACCAGTAAGATTACTAATTCTTAAATGTTCAGAATAGACTATATCAAAAAACAAATGAGTAGATTCTTTAATCCTATAGTTAGCTAGAGAACAAAACAAAAACAAAAAGAAAAGAAAGGAAAAGAAGAAAGGAAAACCCCTACAGCAAGGCCAAAGACTGATAAAGAAAAGGACTAGTAATGAGAACTACCTGGGAAGGCAAAAGAGAATGCAAATATAGCAGAAGACCCAGTCATCCAAAGACGGCTTCATAAGCTAAATATAAGCTAAATTCGGAAAGAGCAATTTCACAAAAAGAGGAACAATATTTTCTAGTACTATGTAAACTACACTGTAAGTTTAACCACTGTCACAATATAAACATTAGCACTATAAATTCATTGTAAAGAATACTCCTCAAAGCAACATGTACATAACTATACTCAAGCCAATACCAATAAAAAAAAAAAAGAAAGAAAAAAAGAAAAAGGTGACATTTGCTACGTAAATGTTAGGCATTCAAGGTGAGATACTTAAAAGTGAACCTTAAGATTTTACAATGATAATCATATTTATGTAAAGTATTTTCATCTAAATTAACGAAAGCCCCACTACATAGATGTGTTTAACACTGAGTAAAGTGGCGCTTTCTAAATCGTATTCCTTCAAATTAAGAATACTTTAAGTTTTCACTGAAATTTTAATACTTCCAAGAAACATTTTAAAATGTGTTTTACATTCCTAATAACATACCAAGCTAGTGACAAGTATTATAGTTAAGTAAACCTTTATACAGGCACTAAAGAAAGTGGCATTAACTCATCTTTAGAAAACGACAGAACCAAATATTTCCGAAACTAAAATTTGTTTTAAAAAATTCTGAAACTGGGGCGCCTGAGTGGCTCAGTCGGGTAAGCGTCCGACTTCAGCTCAGGTCATGATCTTGCGGTTTGTGAGTTCCAGCCCCGCAACAGGCTCTGTGCTGACAGCTCAGAGCCTGGAGCCTGCTTTGGATTCTGTGTCTCGCTCTCTCTCTACCCCTCCCCTGCTCACACTATGTCTCTCTGTGTCTCAAAAAATAAACAAAACATTAAAAAAATTTTTTTTTAATTCTGAAACAAGTAACTACATATAAGAAAATATGTTTTAAATGTGTCAATTACAGTTGACCCTTAAGCTCTGTCGGTTTAAACTTTGTGGATCCACTTATATACAGATTTTTTTTATAAATACAGTACAGCATTGTAAATGTATTTTCTCTTATGATTTTATTAATTACACTTTCTTTTCTCTAACTTACTTTAAGAATCAGTACATAATACAAAACATGAAATATGTGTTAATTGTTTACATTAGGCTTCCAGTCAACAGTAGGCTTTAGTAACTAAGTTTTGGAGGAGTCAAAAATTATACTAGGATTTTTAACTGTAGACATCAGCACTCCTAACCCTGCTGCTCAAGGGTCAACTGAATTCTGTATATTTTGCCAGAATAAAAAACTGTGTTCCATATACATATATGTGTGTGTGTGTAAATATATACATATATGTAAATATATGTACATACGTGTGTGCATGTATGTATACACACACACACACATATACATGACACATTTGAGTGTATTTCTTGCCTTTCATAAACTATTTGTCAGAGACCATATCCAGATGAGATCAATTATTCTCTCTACTGGGATCAAGTCACTGATTCTAAATGTGTTACGCAAAAAAGAAAAAAAATGTTTTGAATTATTAAAGCACTGCCTTAGATGGTAATCAACAAACTCTTAGTCACCAAGCCCTAACCTGCTTTAAATTTCAATCACTTACAAAGCAAGGGCCCTATATCCCCATATATAACCTTTATTTCACAATAGTATAAATATTGGTTTCACCTCATCCAAACCAAATTTTTGCAAAATCCTGAAAATGTTATATAGAAAAGAAAAATAGAAACGGATATTCATTATGATGGTAAGTCTGTTTATTTTGATGATTTCTCAGTCTCTGTAAGAACACTTGCTTGCCCAAAACGAAATATGCAATAGATGACTTAAAGGTAATTTATTCTTAGGATATACTAAACCTCAAAAATAAAACTGAGAGGGAAACATCAGTGGAAAAGAATGCTTTCTACGTTTTATTAGTAAGAGGCAAACTCTTACAACGTCCCTAAAGAACCAAACTGTAGCGGAAAAGAGAAGATGTGATTTGGACTGTCATTTTCAGAGCTATTAAGAAAACTCACAGTTAAATGACAATTTTAATACAGAGCCAGAGAACAATTCTTCTCTCAGAATTCTTTCAAGAATTGTCCACTTTCAAAATTCACATGTAGCTACGTTTTATTACTAATGCTCTCTACCCCTTTTCTGTCCATTAACACTACCCAGAATGTAGTTAACAGTAATTTTTAAGTACAGGCTATGATTCTACTTCCTAAAGTGTACATCAGCAACAATCTATTATGTTCTGGGTCTAGCACAACATTTACAAGTGGAAACCATAAATGAAAGTGTTATTCATATAATCAGAAGAACAGGAAGGAGCCCTATAGAGAGCATATACGTAGTTCAGAGAAATTTTCAATGTGCTCCAACTTTATTACAGACTTCCAATTTACCACTTCCCAGATACCAGTGCTACTGACTGTATTTAAATAAACTAATGACCACAATTTAACTTGCACATTGTGTAGTCTGATTATTTTAAACTTTAAATGGAAATGTTTAACTTGTTAAAAATCAATACTCCAACAAAGGAAAAGAACATTAAAAATAAACTCCATAATTAATACTATTTTTGTAAACTTATTTTAAAGCACCACAGCACAAACTCATTTTGTGTGATACGCCAGACTTTTTATCCAATAAGAATCACCTTTCCTTTTTCACAATGCCATAAACAACTCAGAGAAATTTAAATCTTCAAAAAGGATTATAAACAGCTAAATAAAATAAAATTCCATCTGCAGTAATTTCCTTGATATAATCTACATTATACTTTATGTATGATATAATTATACATTATACTGTTACTGGTTAAAAAATACTAAATTTTCTGAATTATATGCCCTTCTACCAATTACATATTGATAAAAACATTAGCCAATTATTTATTAAACAAACCCTTCTGCTCAAGAAACCAAGCATCACACTGCTACACCTTCTAGAAGCCCCAATATTTCTGCTCCCTCCCTTACTGCATGAGGCATTAAACCTTCAGAGTCAGTTTTATCTCCCTACTTTCTTTAACCTTCACGATTATAGTTTTATCTGGCTACTTTCCTAATAATCACTGTTCTTCATTTTTATCTGCCACATCTGTATCTCGAGAATGAAGACTATTCAAGCCTCAGATTATTCCAAATATCCTCCCAAACCATATCACGGTCCTAATACTGAGCATTCTGTAATCATTTTCTCCAAATTACCCAGTGATAGGTTTGAGGTTTCCAGTTTCCTTTAGAGGAGCTTGCTAGGTCTCAGGGTAAAGCAAGTTAAATATTCTGCTCATTATGTTCCATACAACTACAAAGCACTTAACAGAGCTTACCAACACCCTCCTCTCTAAAATAGCAAACACGCTGTCATAGAACGCAGAGAATAGCTGCTTTGCTCCAAAGAATATAGCTCTTGAGCACTTCTCAGAGCAGCTGTTAGTAACTTTCAGACGCCTGCTGGACTATCACTTTGGTTAAATTAATGATGGGTCATCTTGTTCCACTTTACTTTTTCCTTTTCAGTCTTGCATTCAATGCAGAAAAGCTACGGATTACTTTTAAAAATAAAGTACAATAAATAAATAAACAAACAAACAAACATTACTTCAGCTCCACTACTTTTCCAAAAGAAATCATTTCAAGATCCCTACATCATTACCTAAACCATGCAGACCGCTTATACATGCCACTGGAAAGCTTTAAAAGGATCCTATTTTCTACCTATCCTTACCCAACACGTTCGCAAGTTTTCAGTAATTTCGAGAACGTTCTGTATTACAAAGGTGCTGATGCACTCAATCAGAACTGTTTTGCTCAAATACAAGCCCCGAATACCCTGCACTTGATAAATTTTAAGTATGTTTCTGGTTACTTGAAGCGCTTTCTGGTGGCACCCTTTGTCACCCAGTGATGCTCCCACCAGCAAATATTTCTCATCCTTTAAAACGTTCCTCCCACCCTTCAAAAAACACACATGAGACTTAGAGGTTTCCGCATACTAATACGGAACCACTCATACCACTAGGTATTATGGCTCTCAAAGAATCCTCTTTAGCAGCCTCCCCGGGGACACTATGCTCAGCGGGGCTTTGAACCTGTGAGACTCGCTGCCAGCTGCCTTTGCAAAAGCAGCACCGTAGGCCGACTCAATACCGCATTGCTGCTGCCGACTTTTTCTAGCAGCTTAAAAAAAAAAATTGAGCCCAGTACCCTGCAGACCCTGCTGGCTCTTCTGCAGCACGAAGAGAAACCGCCGCATTGCTCAGCGTGGAACACCGGGGAACCCGACTGTAGGGCGGGGAAGCGAGTGCCGTCGAGAGGCTCTGTCGAGGGCGGGGTGCCGGCGGCGGCGGGGGGTGGGGGAAGGCGTCCGGACTGTAGGGGACCGCGACGAAGCAGCGGCCAAGGCGCGGGCGTCTGGGCGCCACGCTCTGCATCGCCCCGTGGCCGTCGAATAGCGGGGTCCCGGCAGGGGCCCCTCCCGGGGATGGGGGTCCCTCAGCAGCCGGACTCGCCCCGCCCGCCGCCCCCCACCCCCCCCCCCCAGGCCCTCACCTGTCATGAGCGCCGGACTGTCGCCCGCCGCCGCAGCGGGAGAGGAGGCGGCTGCGGCGGCAGAGCCCGAGGCCCGCCGCCCGCCGAGGTGCCTGGACACCAGCTCGCATCCATCCGCCGCGCCGGCCACCAGCAGCCCAAGCACCAGTAGCGCAGCCCAATGCCACCGCCGCAGCCTGCCCGAGGCCGGGCCGGGCGTCGCGGCAGGATGAGGGCGCGGAGGAGGAGCAGGGGGAAAGCGCAGCGGCGCTACGGCCGCCGGCCACTCGTCCGCTCTGCCAGGCGCTGCAGCCGCCGCCGGCGACTCCTCGGGCCGCCCCCGCCGCCTCGGACGCGAGCTCCTGCCGGGCGCCAGCCTGGTCCCCTCGGCACCGGCGGCCTCCGGAGCTCGGGTCCCGGCTGCGTTCATTGGTTCCGGTTATTTAAAAAAAAAAAAAAAAAAAAGGTGAGGGGCAGAAAGGTACGGCGTCTTCAGGCCGCGCGCGACACCCGCGCTCCTGCGGCGGCGAGACCGGGATCCGCTGCTCTGGCGCCTCTCAACACCAGCCCCAGCGCCCGCGCCACCGCCGCCGCGGCGCATCCCCCCGCCCTCTCCGGCCCGCGCCCGTCGTAGTACCACGCTCGGCCCCGACGCCTCCTCCCTCACACACTCGCACGCAGCATACCAATCCCCCGCCTCCTTCAGCCCCTCCACGGCGCAGGCGCGACGCTGCTGTACTGCGCCTGCGCGGCGCCACAGCCCCGCCTCCAGGGGCGTTCCTGGGAGGACCGGAGTGCGGCGGGGAGGCAGTTAACGCTTTCGCTGAGCAGCTTGGTTTGAGGGTAGGAAGACGGGCATGCCCCTCCCCCACTCACGGCCCCGCCCAGACAGGAGTGGGGCGGGGGGGGACCAAAGAGGCGGGACAAAGGAGTACTGACTTCCCAAATTGTTTGGGCGAGTTATAGGCATGTAGACGGCAACAAAAATAGTTGCATGGGTCGAAAAAACCTTGTAATCAGAAACAGCGGCGTCTCTAGAATTTCAGTATAGGTGGGGCTTACAAGAAGCTAGCAATGTGGAAGTGGAGGTTAGCATAGCGTAGTGTTTTATTTACCTAAAGCGCTTGCTACAAGCCCATGTGCCAGGCAGCGCTCGAAAGGCTTTGCAAATTTACACATTGTAACTCTAAAGTTATATAGTGGTATCGTTATCATCCCCATTGTACAAATGAGGCAACCCCAGCCCAGAGATGTTAAGTAACTTATCCCCAGGTCCCACAGCTGATAAATGGGAGACAGGGCCAGATTTAGCACCCCCGAATGGAAATACTGAAATGGATTTGCCGTTGTCCCTGACTTTCCTATGTTCAAACATTTCCTGAATCACCACCTCGCTACTCCCACCTCACTAACAAGGATTCTTTGCTGTTAGTTTAATAAGTTTACAGAACGGTTGTTCACACTTGGCTTTACCTACCTGAAACGAAGCAGAGCGCGCCTACACACACACACACACACACACACACACACACACACACACACACACAGGCATTCTCTTTCCCAAGAGCAAAAAGTTGTTTAAAATTTTCAGGTACGGTTCTTAAGCATAAATGTCCTGTTTCGTATTGGGTTTTCATTGTTGGGTTAGGGCTTCGATTTTGGTTTTTATTGGTTGGTTTGTTTTCTTAAGGCAAAAAGATCCTCAAATTACACAATCTCCCAAAGAATTTCTTAGGCAATGTAGCCAATATAACCATGATTATCATTCACTGTGGAAGGGCAGATGCACACTTCAGAAAAGAATCAAGAATTTCTTTGAAGCTAATCAATCTATCAACAATTATTTCTTGACAGACTTTTCTTGGGAACATAGAGTTTTAGGTGGCAATTCTTCATAGGGCAACAGGGAGATTATATTTCCCCCGCTGAAAGGCACAGCAATCAAGTCACACATTTGCTGAGTGTCTACCAAAAGGAGAGAATTCTGCTGGAAGACTAGAAAAATAGAAATAACAGTCTTGTTTTCTGCTCTCCAGAAGGCAACATTTCATTCATTCAATATTTACTGAATGCCTAGTATGTGCCAGGCAGGGTACTGAGTAGTTGGGATTCAGGAGGAATAAGAGACAGAAAAAAGTCTATTAAGTCAGTACTCAGGGATATAAGAAACAACACAGTCCCTGCCTGGGAAATCTTATGATCTTGCTTAGGAGATAAAATTTACACCCATTAAATAATTAGAGACTAATACAAGGTAGCACTTAATCAGTTGCTAAATTGGGTAGAGCAAGCTGTATTATAGCAATAATTGCAGTATAAAACCACAAACAAATTAACAAATCACCCACGCCAACCTTCTTTAAACAAAGATATGTGGGGGTTTCTTTCTTTCTTTCTCTGTCTTTCAAGTAGGCTCCACACCCTAGGACCTGGGGCTTGCTTGAACTCACCATCCAGAGATCAAGAGTTACATGCTCCAAAGACTGAACCTGCCAGGCACCCCTCCTTCCTTTCAAAGATAGAGGTTGCCACTGAAAGGGCACTGGATTTGAGGTTATGATTAACTGTTTATGCCTCTCACCACTGGAGCCAAAAAGGAGATAGGGAGATACCTGCCAACGCTGAAAAGACCTGTCTCAGGCCAGGGTTCAGCAATAAATCATCTCATATCATCTTTGTCAAGGGTTCTGAAGTTTCTATTAGAGTGACCAGAATGCATCCTCTTGTGAAACAGAGGTATAGCGTCACTGTGCATCTAGCAAAAACCTAAGTGCAGAAAAGAGAAAATCCATTGCTTTGGAAGAGAAGCCAATCTGTAGAATTACATACAGATGCTTCTATTTGCAAGCCGAGCAGAAACACCAGGTTCCCGTTAAAACAATCACTTCCCTTTTATCTCAGACTTCTGTCTCACCTCCAACCCTTTACCTTCCTTTTCCTTGCCTCCCACAAACTTTCTTCTCTTTCCTCTTGCCAAAGCACATTCAAAATCTACTTGGAAACAGACCTTTCTCCTTTCCGCCTGCCTGACTCCTGCAGCCCGGTTTTTAACGTCCAAACTTTTTGACTTTCCATTCATTTACAGAGTATCTTTACTGTCTAATTTTCACCCATTCGTGACTTCAAGCATGTGATGGGGAGCACTGAGCTTTTTATCAAACCTCGTGGAAACGGCAACTCCACCACTTTTCAGCTGTGTAACCCGTAGAAAAATTACTCTGGCCTCGGTTTTCGGAGGGGAAAATTAGGGACCATGTCATAATGCCAGCCCCCCAGGACTGCTGGTGGCGGGAGAAGAGTGAAATAACAGGTCTGCCTTTGCGCGCTGCCTGGCACACAGGTACGTTTTCATCCCTCAGGGAGAACTGGCACCAGGCTCTGGGCGTGTGTTCTGAGCGTGTTCCTAATTTAGGATAAGCTCATCGCTCTTTGCCTGCGTGGTGGTTTGAGTTCATCTTCCGACAAAAAAAAAAAAAAAGCCTTAACTCCGTGGGGCGCGCCCAGCACAGACGCAAGATCCGTCCAGCCGGCCCCTCCCATCCCAGAAGCAAACCAGCCCTTCCCAAGAGTCGGGCTCCGTCCCCATCTCCTTCTTCTCCCCCTTCTCCCCGGCAGCCAGGACGGCCCACGACTCCCCACCCGCTCCAACCCGGAGAACCGGATCTCGTCCCGGGAGCGAAGCCAGAAGCGCGCCTGCGCCGCCAAGCAGCCTCGCGCATGCCCGCTGTCTCCCACCGCCTTTTCCCCAGGTGCGCGAGCTCTCAGGCTCCCGCGGTTCCGGGACGCCAGCGCGCCGAAGCTAGCTTGGCTTCCGGCTCCCACTCCGTGGGCGGTGCGTCCAGGCGGCTGGCTGCCAGGCGATGACGTCACCGCGCGGGCGGGCGCGGCAGGCTGTGGGTGGGCGTGGAGCGGGAGCTGGGGTGGAGGTAGGGGCGTGGGGAATTCCGGTGCGCGGTAACTGAGAGGGGCTTCTTCCTGCGCCCTGCCCGCCCACGGAGCTTCTCCAGCACGCCTTTCCCCAACAGAGCGACTTGCGAGTTAGATTTCTTGGCTTGACTCCGCGACCCTGGAATATTGGCGGCTGACGGAGCATCGTCCGAGACCCCGCTTCTTTTGCAAATTACAATTAAGCCCCTCGGACAAATGCAAAGAACTTCCTTTGGTGGAAGCCCTGTTGCGCACCAACCAACTTTCTGTTTTCCCACTAACTCCCCACCCAAGCTTGCAAGGGAATTCAGGTCCTGAGACCTTTAGAAACATCTCTAAGGTGGTAACTACGTATATGGTGGCCCCAGGATCCAAAGAGTGAAGCCTCTGCATATAAATATGGTTTTCTAATTGTTGAATGAATTAAAGCCACATACTAAGAAGAAAAGTGACATCGTGGAATAACTCATTTGCCAGATTCTCTCTCCCTAAAGCCAATAAGGCATGGAAGAGTCCTCAACCAACTAAGTGAAGTTGGTAAACTTCCTCACTGCATCTTTCTTGGCACGTGGAGGAAGAAAGTCTTTTAAAAGGTATCTTGCATCCGGAGGCCAAAACCAAAAACTCTTTTAAGAATTTCGGCATATTAACATAGTTTTTAAAAAGCCACCCAGGGGCGCCTGGGTGGCTCAGTCGGTTGGGCGTCCGACTTCGGCTCAGGTCACGATCTCGCAGTCCGTGAGTTCGAGCCCCGCGTCAGGCTCTGGGCTGATGGCTCAGAGCCTGGAGCCTGCTTCCGATTCTGTGTCTCCCCCTCTCTCTGCCCCTCCCCCGTTCATGCTCTGTCTCTCTCTGTCTCAAAAATAAATAAAAACATTAAAAAAAAAAATTTTTTTTTAAATAAAAAGCCACCCAACAGAGCAAAAGCAAGTCAGTTTTGCCAAAGTTTATCAGTGGGCTTATGGAGTCATTTCTATTATTAAAAAGGGTGTTTGCTCTGTTACTGCTTAATCTGGTCCATGAATACTATCGATCACATAATATCTGTTACGACCTAAAAAAGAGGAATCAAACTGTGAAGAAGACAAAAGTAGAGATGTTCATAACCGAAAATGATGAGAAAATGAGCACCATGTCATTTGCACACAGAGGAGTCCTTGGACGGTAATGATAATTCTGAAGATGAAAGGCAAATTATGCAACAGGTAAAACATGATATGCCTACACTCTTGACAGCAAGAGACTAGAAAAGTGATTGATGGGATGGAAAAACTTTTGAGTATGCTTCTAAGTTCAGATGCCTACTAACCTAATCTTAAATCACACTAAGACCAACTGTTTGTTCTAGAACGAAAGCTTAGGACAGAAAAGTATGTGTTTTGGGCACAGTGTGGTTCCATGGGTCCAAAGCACCAATCAAATATTTATAACATCTGTGAGTTATGAGGTACAAAGTTGCTTAGGGGTTCTTAAAAACACTTGAAGAGATTATCTAAGAGGGCATTACCTCCCCTCATTTTCAAAGTATACAAATGTGTCTATTTTTGGAAAAGATGCCATAGAACATGCATGAGCAAGAAGGAGAAAAATAGACTTCTTTTTAAAGTTGTAAAGGGTTACCCACCTCACTCTTCTTTTGTGGAAAATCCAACCAGATACTGCAAGGTTAAGCAAGGTGTTAAGTTTGAGTGTATACCAACATGGCCATAAAAGTCCAGCCATTTGGAATTTAAACCCTTCATGAGCTCCTATATCTCAGTTCCCGTAAGCCCGGTCCTTGCTGGAGGTTTATTTGAGGAATGGTGTCTTTAAGATACAGATTCTAGCGTTCACACAGCAATTGTGTGACTTTGGCCAAGTTTCTAAACATCTTAGCCTTAGTTTCCCATTCTGTAAAAAGGCAACAATGATCGTACCTACACAGGATTGTTGTGACGTAAAAATGGTTGTAAAGGGACTTGGTGCACAGGTGGCTATTATTATCTAAATTCTTGAGGGTGTTAAGGACAGAACTTGTTTTCAGTTAAATTGCACAAAAGAGGGGCGCCTGGGTGGCTCAGTCAGTTAAGCGTCCGACTTCAGCTCAGGTCATGATCTCACAACTCGCGAGTTCGAGCCCCGTATCGGGCTCTGTGCTGACAGCTCAGAGCCTGGAGCCTGCTTCGGATTCTGTGTCTCCCTCTCTCTCTCTGACCCTCCCCCACTTGTGCTCGGTCTCTCTCCCTCTCAAAACTAAATCAAACATTAAAAAAAAAAATTAAAAAATAAAATAAATAAATTGCACAAAAGAGGAAAGTGGAGAGAACACATGAAAAATACATAAAAGCACATACAACAAAACTAGGCACGTAAAAAGCTTTACAGCGTCATGTGCCTGGAGGGACAGTCAATGATATTCTAACCCAGGTTTCCAAGAACACAGGACCCGAGGTAAAGGCCTATATGACAGGAATTCCTTGGAGAATATAACCCCAGCGAAGCAAGAGCGAGGGGAAAGGGGAAATGAAGTAGGGAAAGAGATAGCAAAAAATCAAGAAGATGAACTATTGAGCTGGCCACAGAGGTACAAGAAAGAGTGCTGGCTGTTTGGTCTCACCTGATGTCTCCATGGAGGACTTGGGAGACCACAGTGTTTTGGAACAGAGGAAGGAAGAACACCGGAGTTCCTCGTTCCCGTCAATCAAAGGTTATTGCAGGAGATATGAACCACCCCTGCCCCCACCCCGCCTCCCCCGTACTTTTGAATCCTGCCTCCCCTAAAAAAAGCTGGGGATTCAAGGCATGAAGCAAGACGTTATTAAGTTATATCCCAAAGCAGCATAAAGGACCTAGAGCAAACAGCCTCACAACATCAAGGCCACTACCACCAAGGCTGCCTCAGAGTTCAGTAAGTCTCCCTTCAGTGAAGATTGAAGTCTCCCTTCTGTAACCTGGAAGGAGGCTGTTGCAGTGCAGTAATGTTCTAGATGGTAATCAAAGCATTACACAGAAAACGATGGCAAAGCAAATCCAGGGAGCTACATAAACTGGCTCCGATATAATGATAATGGCTGAAACATGGGAGGACCAAGGCATAAAAAGCACGGTGAACTAAGAGAAGCCCTTCGTGCTTTCAAATACTGAATGTATTTTAGGGGTCAGGTAATAGGATCAAAGATAAATAAGAGAATCCCTATTATGTCGAAGACCTGAGAAGCTCACAGTCAGGTATGTGTATGAAAGGAAAGATAGACATTTCATTCATTCATTCATTCATTCATTCATTCATGCTTTGTTATTTCATAATTTCTGCCACCATCAAATGCTGGTTCCACAACCTCTGGTGTGGCTAAATTGTTAAGAAAACAGTTTGTTCAAGAAGCTCTTGCCTCAAAAAATTAAAATCAAGTGAGTTTATGAATAATTTCATACTTCACATAATATAGCTTCCAGGAACTGGTAAACGTTTTAAAATTTACACAAAGGTGTTCCAAAATGTGTTTGCAATGGGGAAGTGGAACATCACGGGAGAGATTGGGAACAAGCTTCCTGACATGGAAAGCAGAAAGCCTAGAAATGTGGAGGTTCAAATTATGGAGGAGCACATTCTCAGAGCATTATTACCAATCCAGAAGGTAAAAGATAATAAGATTTTAAAGTAGTCTCTCTAACTGGGACAAATTAGTGCTATATAGCCAAAATTGATCGGGCCCTTTTACTATGACCCAATAAAAGGAGAAAAGGAAACCCATCCCTTGGAATTACATTCTAATTGAGGAATCTGATCGGTGATATGTGAGATAAGTAAAATATGTCACGTGTTAAACATTGATAAGCGCTAAAGGGGTTAAGAAAGCAAGGAGGGTGGAGGTGACTTTTCAGTAAGGACTTGAATGAAGTGAAATAATTATACAGTTATCTGGGGTGAGAGGACCCCTGGAAGCAGAAGGGTTTGGGGGAAACGGTGTGTGTGGCTTGTTTCAGAAATAGCAAGAAGGTAGTCTACTAAGGCCAGAGTAGACCGAGGGAGAGAATAGTAGAACCTGTAAGAGACGTGATAGGGGCCATAACATGCAGGATGTTACAGATCATGGTAAGAACTTTAGCCTTTCCCTCTGAATGAGTTCAGAAACCAGTGGAAGTTTTTGAGTAGCGTCAATGCAATCAGGCATACTTTTTTTTCTTTTCATTTAAAATTCAATTAGTTAACATACAGTGTACTGTTGGTTTCAGGTGTACAATATAGTTAATCAGCACTTCCCCAGTGCTCATCACAAGTGCCCTCCTTAATCCACATCACCTATTTCACCCATCCCATCCCCTCCCCCACCTCCACAGGCATCCTTTCTTTATTGCTTCACTCTAGTTATTTCATGGCAGGAACAGGAACAAGAGTTAGGAGCCTCCTGCAATAACCCAGACAAGAGATGATGGAAGTTTGGGTCAGAATAGGAGCAGAAGTGATGGTTAAAGTGGTGGAATTCTTGGTAAATCTTAAAAGGAAGAATCAACAGGCTTCCCAGACCAACGAAATCCGACGTGTCAGAGAGCAACACGAAAGATAATGCGGAAATGTTTGGCAGAAGCGTCTGGAAGCATAGAATGGCCTCCCGTGGGGGACATTGTGAGGAGAGTGGGTTGGGGGCAGGTGGTGGTGGTGGTGATGGAGGTTTAGAAGCTTATTTTGGATTAGGTTCAACTGGAGGTGCTATTAGGCATCCGGAAAAAATGTCAGTGGACAGTTTGATAAACAATCCTGGAGTCCAGAGGAAAAGCCCAAGCTGAAGATTTCAATTCAGGAGCCATCAGCATATAGACTGAATTTAACACCATGAGATTATTCACGTGTTCTCTAAATGTGCCCTTTCTGTATTGTTTTTCATGCACTAAGCAGGTGCAGATAGAAAGAGTAGTACTTATCACAGCAAGGAACACATTTATCGGCTTCACTACCCATAGAGGTAGTACAGAATAAAATAAATATTTAAAGAACTGCAAAGAAGGAATTTAGTTAAACCAATGATCAAATGATCCCAAGTGACTCTATTAAAGGAAAGTCAGCAGGTCAGGTTTACACACTTTGCACCCCTCAGCCAAAGCTTGAGATGTCAAAGAGTATACTTCAAAATAAAAGGAAAACTCTTGGCAACCAGTCAATCCTGGTATTGGTCTACATTTTTTTTTTTTTTTTTTTTTTTTTTGCCATTGAAAAACCAAACTATGTGTCTGTATTCATTTGCCAGGGCTGCCGCAACAAAGTACCACAGACCTTATGGGACAAAAATTTGGCTTATGGGACAAAAATTTGTCGTACAAATTCTGAAAGCCGAAAGTCCAGGGTCAGGGTGTCAGCAGGGCTGGTTCCTTCTGAGGACTGTGAAAACAGGCTCTGTTCCCCGTCTGTTTCCTTGGCGTATAGATGGACATCTCCCTGTGTCTCTTCGCATTGTCTTCCCTCTATGGATATGTCAATTTCCCCATTTTTTAAGGACACCAGTCAAATTAAACCAAAGCCCACCTTAACAACCTCGCTTGAACTTGATTACCCCTGCAAAGGCTCTATCTCCAAATAAAGTCACATTCTGGAGTACTGGGGGTTAAGACTTCCCATATGAATGGGGGAGGGCACAATTCAACCCATAACAAGGCCTATCTATGTAAAATAATAAACCTAAATTACAAGACTCTCTTGAAGCTTAAATAAGTACAGTATTTAAGACAGTCCTGGCACCCGGTAGACAATCAAATGTAGAGTGGCAGAAAATATGGTTTAAAAAGCAATAGTGATCTAAGTGCAATCCCTGAAAGAACCTTCCATTAACATGAAAGCATGCATGAGTTGGCTATAAAAATAATGAAAATGGGGGCGCCTGGGTGGCTTGGTCGGTTGAGCGTCCGACTTCAGCTCAGGTCATGATCTCACGGTCTGTGAGTTCGAGCCCCGCGTCAAGCTCTGTGCTGACAGCTCAGAGCCTGGAGCCTGTTTCAGATTCTGTGTCTCCCTCTCTCTCTGCCCCTCCCCTGTTCATGCTCTGTCTCTCTCTGTCTCAAAAATAAATAAACGTTAAAAAAAATTAAAAAAAAAAATGAAAATGTCCCTTAGCTTCAGAGCCAACCAAAAGTTGCAAATATAAGTGTGTTGGGTGATCCTAAAACCTGGGAAATGATTTAGGTTTTAGAGTTGACATGATATAGCTTCAGAGGTGCACCCAAGAAAAAGAGAATCTTTTTTTTTTTTTTTAAGTTTATTTATTTTTGACAGAGACAGAGTGCGAGCATGAGCTGGGAAGGGGCAGAGAGAGAGGGAAACACAGAATCCGAAGTAGGTTCCAGGTTCCAAGCTGTCAGGACAGAGCCTGACACGGGGCTCGAACTCACAAATTGTGAGATCATGACCTGGGCCGAAGTGGGACGCTTCACCTACTGAGCCACCCGGGCGCCCCCAACAAAAAGAGAATCTTAATTTTTCCAGGTGCTTATTATTTTTTTTATTTCTCCAAATTTTTATTTAAATTCCAGGTAACTAACATTCCATGTACTAATTAAAGCTCTCTTGTTTGCAAAGGACATTAATTCAGTTGCTCAGGTTTACACCCTTTGTCTTACTAATTACACAATTACTCATTGATTACAAATCAATCAATTATAATTCCTAATTGATTACTAGTGCCAGTCACTGTGCTACTTGTTGGACATCAGAAGGTTAAAAAAAAAAAAAAAAAGAAAGAAAGCAATTGGCAGGATGCTCAGTCAATTGTGGAGCTCAGTCAGTTAAACCTCAGGCTCTTGAATTCTGCTCAGGTCATGATCTCATAATCCATGAGATTGAGCCCTGGGTGGGGCTGCCTGCTGACAGCCTGGAGCCTACTTGGGATTCTCTCTCTCTATCTCTCCCTGCCTTTTCCCTGCTTGCACCCGCACATGTACACACACACACACACACACACACACACGTGCACACGTGTGCACGTGCATGTGCTCTCTCTAGCTCTCTCTCTCAAAATAAATAAACTTTTTAAAAAAAGAGAGGGATTGATTGCTCCCAAGCAGCTTTCCATCTAATGATGGACACATATGTATAAATATTTACAGACAAAATGAGATGATACAGGTAAAACTAGAATGCTCCATAACCACAGCCTTCCTGGGGCACCAGGGAAGACTTCTTAGAGGAGACGACAATTGAGATGGCTTTGAAGGACAAGAAGCTGTTACCAAATCAAAGACTAACTAGACAAAGGGGAAGAGAAAGACATTCTAATCGCAGTAATATCATCTGAACTTTTATTAAATGGAGAAAGCAAAAACTTTCTTAAAAAACAGTAAATATGCACTCTTTGGAGAACAATCATATTTTGCTCAACAATATCATGTAAATAATTGAATAATAGAGCTTGGCATTGTGAGGTCTCAAACTCATGATATATGTGTGTGTGTGTGTGTGTGTGTGTGTGCATTTTATATCAAACCACTTCAAAAGCTCTTAGTACACCCTATTACAATTTGAAAGATCTAAACCTAGAGATTTATTTCTACCTAATGAGCAATGTGGTCAGACAGATGGAAGAAAGCCATAGTGATGTACACCCACAGGAGCAAAAATGGGTGGGAGGGGATCTTTAGAAAAGCTAGTGGCTTATTATCGTCAAGAAAGAGAAGGAAGTAACAATGGCAACAAGACGTCTGAGAACTTGACAAGTGGTATTCATTCTTTGGCCACCAGGAAGCTCAAAGTGATACTTGCTATTCTACTAAAATGGTGGTTCTGTACATAGAACTGAAGAACTAAAGAGGAGGGGCAATTGAATTTAAGATAGGGTTAGTTTGAAATGTTTTAGTATATGCAGGTGCAAAAATGCAGTAACAATTTCAATATATGACAGAGCTCCCAGAGCACGGGGTGTAGACCTCTTCTCTACCTACACTGACACTTTGGTAATTTCATCCGCTTTCATGGCTTTAAATGCCATCATCTTTTGTTGACTCCCAAATCCATTTCTCCGGCTCAGAGCTATCATGTAAACTCCAGACTCATATTGACATCTCCACTTGAATATCTAATTAACATCCCAAATTCACATGTTCAAAAACCATGCTCCTGATATTCTCTCCCAAACCTGCTTCTCTCTACGTTCCCATCTCAGTCAGTGACTGAGAGACCCTTCCTCTCATCCCTACGTCTAGTCACCCAGCAAATCCTATTGACCCTAACTTTGAAATAGAAAAATAATCTGACCATTTTTTATCACCTCTGCAGCTACTGCTCTGGTCCAAGCAACCCTGAGTTGCTTGGGTTATTGCACTTGCCTCTTAACCGGCTTCCCTGCTTTGCCCTTGCCCTCCAAATTCTATCGCGACACATCTGCCAGAGGTCATGTTATTTCTCTTCTTAATACCCTCAAATAGCCCATTTTTCTTGGAGGAAAAGCCATTAAATGGTGACTGGGTCCTGTGTTATCTGGCTCCAATTACACCTCTGACCTTGCATCTTGTTGCTCTCTCCTCCTTTAATTTGGGGGAGCCGTGGGGTCTCCTCATTCCTGAAACAAACCAGATACAGCATTGCCTCAAGGCTTTTGCATTTGCTTTTCCTTCTGAAATGTTCTTTCAACGGATAACCACATGTTTGCTCTCTCGTCTGTCTCCTTTAGCTCTTTGCATAAATGTCTCCTCCTCAGTGGGGCTTTCCCTGACCACTTGGTAAAAAAACTGCAACCCCCACATCCACCCACAGACACGTTTGAACTTCCTTGCCTGCTTTAGTTTTCTCCATAGCTCTTATCTTACCTAAAAAAAATACTGTACATTGTATAGACTTACCATATTGCCATTCTCACCCACAAGTATGAGCCCAGACAAGTGCCTGGGAGAGTAGATGTTCAATTACTATTTGGTGGATATTGAAAGAATCCATGACTGAGCACATAGACCTGGAACCCAGGTAGAAGCGTCTGCCAAAGGTTTTAGAAATGGCAGGGCATCATTTGCAAACGGATCCAAGAGGCAGATTACTCAGAAAGAATGTGTAACCTAAAAAGAAGAAAGGGTTGAAATTGATCTTAGAAATGGATAGAGAAAGAGGAGGTGCAGTGAAGGAAGCTGAAAAGAAATAACAAAAATGTACAAGGAAAACCAGGAGAGAGTGAGCAGCCAAAAAGTAGACGAACTTTGAAAAGAAGTGGTTAGCAGCAGTCAAATGTAGCAGAAAGGTGAACAAAGGCTAGCAATAAAAAGAGTCCGTAGAAATCGCTTAGCTATTTAGAAGGAAATAAATTGCTGTTCATCTTACACCATATGTCCAACTCCAGACAAAGTGTTGAATGCAAAACATCAGTGAAGAAATATGCTCTTAGTAGAAAACACTTTTCTAAGCTTAAAATAAGTTGTATCATTTACAAACATACTAACGGATAAATTTGACTCCATTAAAGTGAAAAATATTCTTTAGATCCAAAAAGAAGCCTAGCCAAAATGAAAATGCTAAAATAAACTGGGATAAATATGTGTAGTAAATCTGATGATTGGAAAATTATCTTCTATTAAAAAAAAAACCTCTGACTATAAGAAAAATCTTAAGATTTTAATATATAGAAGGGTGAACATATAAATAGACATTTCACAAAAGTAGAAATATAAACAGTTGAAAATGGCCTACATGACTAATGAATGAAGAAATACCAGTTAAAAGGATGCTAGAATTTTTTTCTACTATTAACTAACACAGTTTAAAAATATAATTATGGCAAGTAAACTGTGAAAAAGAATTACTTAAATTCTGTCAATAGACCTAACCAGGTATAATCCATTTTAGAAATCTGTTTATATGTATTTTACCACAATTAAAAAAATCTCAAAAAATATATAGAACAGGAACCTTAATATGACCCAATAATTCCTTTCAGGAATTACTCTTATGGAAACAAACCCCAAATTAAGCAACATGTTTATTAGAATATTATTTATCGTTGCAAAATAACTGTCCGGAAACAAAATAACAGTTAAAGAAATAATGGCAGACTTTACTACACTGACAGCTCCTAGACACCGGGAACCAGCCCATTCTTTTTTTTTTTTTTTTTTTTTTTAACGTTTATTTATTTTTGAGAGACAGAGTGTGAGCGGGGGAGGGGCAGAGAGAGAGAGGGAGACACAGAATCCGAAGCAAAGCTCCAGGATCCTAGCTGTAAGCACGAAGCCTGACGTGGGGCTCGAACCCATGAACAGTGAGATCATGACCTGAGCCAAAGTCCGTTGCCCAACCGACTGAGCCACCCAGGCGCCCCAGAACCAGCCTATTCTTGCTCTCCACTTCATCTCCATCATCTTCCTGTGCTTCGCACGTAGAAAATCCCCCAGAAACATTTGTTGAATTAATATGGTGAAATGTTACGTATAAGAATATTTGTAGAGGGATTAATGACATAGGAAATGGCTTGATATAATAAGTATAAAAAGCAGGATAAAACTTGTGTATACAGTTTGATTTCAACTATGTAAAACACGGATGCTTTTTATGTGAGATCATGAATTCCCTTATTGTCTAAGTCAGTCTGAATTGTGGCTTTTTATTACACCTGAAAGCATCCCAACTCATCCTCGCACCCACGCAAAAACTTTACTCATAAAGAGTTCCCTCCCCATGCTTTCCCAGAGCTTATTAAAGACGAAAGCAGAAAGTAGGAAAAGTAATGATACCATTAATAAAAGTTACCTGACAGCAAGGAAGAAAACAGGAAAATTATTTAAACAAAACACCAAAAAAGCTATTGCAGTACCATAAAAACACAGCCAGCTGGAACATTTAGTGGAGGTTTACAGGCTTCCTAACTTTTTAAGCTATTCTTACAATAATGGATACTTGTAATAATGATCCTGAGTCACCAATAATGATGCCCCATTTGTGCAATGTATTCTGTTTGGGAAGATGGTGAATTATATAACACAGCGTAGAAGGATTTTCATTAAAATGTTTAAAACATTTAGAAGTTCTAGAACTTATGAAATTCTTCTGGAAAACTGAAATTCTTCTGGAAAACTCACTTAAGCTAGAACTCCTAATTCTGCCAATGATGTTGAAGAGAGATCGTTTCTTTGACGATCTCAAATTATTGTATCTATGTTGGAAATTGGGTTTTCCTAAAATCTGGAGCAGCTAATGGTCACTCGGGACGAAATGGAGAGCTTGTTAAAAATGTGCTTCCTCAGCCCTTCCTCCAAAGGTCCTAATTTAGTGGGTCTGGAGTGGGGCTCACATAGTGGCATTTGTAACAGACACCCAAGATGATTTGATCTAGACATTCTGAAACAGCAGAATCGAGCTATAAAGATTTAATTTAGGAATTGCTACAGAGCTCTCTACTTTACCACGCCCCCAGCTCAGACCAGGTCAATGCCTATTACTCTGCCCAGAAAGTGGTAGATAGCCTCATTTCCGAAATTAAAAGAAAGTACTGACTTACCAAAAATACTCCGCTGCATTTTCAGGGGAGTTGTGGATCATACCTGCACTGACTTTAGTTGATTTTTTATGACTCCATTTTTAATAAAGAACTCCTGCTCTGCCATTACTCACATTTAAAATTTGGGTTCACAATAGACCGTGCCCCAGATTTCATATTTCATATTGATAAAAATGCAATATATGTTATTAATGGTCTCTGGTGTCAGTACAACATTTTTTTCATAGTATTTTCACCAGAGTGCTTTGACACCTCATCTCCTTTCTCTGACTCCTCAAGCTATTTAGTCCCAACATCTGATACGTGGATGGAGGACGGGTTATTTGTAAGACACAGAAAAACATGTAATGAACATAGAGCAGTCTCGATCCAATGTATGGTATGACTAAAAAGTTTGGGGACACATGAATACTGGGACGTGACATTGATACTGTTTAAATAAGCATGAAGCTTTAAAAAGTGTCGTGATACCACTTACATGATGAAGAGAAAATAGTCAAACTCTCCGAAGCAGAGAGTAGAGTGAGTAGTAGGGTGCTTGCCAGGGGCTGGGAGGAGGGGGAAACAAGGAGGTGTTAGCAAAGGCACGGAGGTTTCAGTTATACAGGATAAGTCCTAGAGATCTCCTGTACAGTGTAGTGCCTGTGGGTAACAACACTGTATTGCATACTTAAAGATTTGCTAAGAAAGCAGACCTTATGTTAAGTGTTCTTATCACAAAGTAAGAAGAAGCAGGAGAAGGAGGAGGAGGAAGAGGAGGAGGAGGGAATATAAGAGGTAAAAGTTTTGGTGATGATGGATAAGTTTACATCAGACATGATAGTGATCCTTTCATGGGTATCTCCAAGCCCATCAAGATATATACATTATGGACAGCTTTTTGTATGTCAAAACATTTTTTAAAATATAAAGGGTCATGTTAACAACTTTCCAAAAAATAATTGTTTAAATACAGGAATTATCTTATAACGCATTGATTTCCATTAAATCATGTTTTTGTCAGAAGCAAAGAATTTTTTTTTTTTTTTGGCTGCTTCCTTCTCTTCTTCTTCTTTATAACAAGTCTGTGATTGAACTGAACATCCAAGATGTTCAACCCAGATATGGGGGGGTCTACCTTCATTTTATGCACCCCCCCGGCCCCTGAGCTCAAGTATCCCTAGCAAATAGATTTACCCTCCGTGAGAATCCGCTTTTTCTTTTTTTTTAAGGCTATTTTTTAAATGTGTATTTCTTTTTGAAAGAGAGAGAGACAGAGCACAAGGAGAGGAGGGGCAGAGAGAGAGGGAGACAGAGAATCCCAAGCAGACTCAGCTCTGTCAGTCCACAGCCCGATGTAGGACTCAAACTCACAAACCATAAGATCAAATCAAGACTCAGATGCTTAAGCGACTGTGCCACCCAGGCGCCCCAAGAATCTGCTTTTTCTGGTACCTGTAAATTCTGTCTTATTTTTCCTGTACCATTTATCACTTACTGAAAGTCTGCAACAAACTATGCTAGACATAAAAAGTATACAGATAAATAAATATACCCTATCTTTGATTTGCTCACGGCCTAGTAAGGGAGACAGACATATAAGTGAATAATTACAATAAATATTGTAAAAACAGGCTGTTGGATCACCGAAAAAAGAGTGACTAATTCTGCCTGCTCGGTTACAAAAAGGCTTTTTGGAGGAGATAATATATGATCTGGGTTTTGAACAGGTTTTGAACAGGTAGTTCAGGCACCACATACCCTACCCAAGCACGGAGATACCGGAGGGCTTGGAACGTTCAGTACAACTGATGGAACTTGGTGGCCAACTGGATATGGGAAATTGAAGAAAGGGAGAGACGTGAAATTGTTTCCAAATGTCATAGAGGTTTTTATTTGCTATTTAACGTTGTTCTAAATAAATAAAAGTTTAAACTTATTGGCATGAATTTTACCATTAATCTTTGTATTGTGCAATGTCAGTTCCAAATGCAAATATCAGAACATTTAACTTGGAATCACTAAAATTATGCAACGGATTTCTTGGCTTGACCCTGGACGGTGACTCAAGCTGGTCATAAGAAATGAACACAAGCCAGACTCAGGGAAGTTAGAAGGAGGAAGAAAAGATTCCCCCAGGCACGGTGTGGGCCCAAAGGATTTGGGGATACTTGCAGGGTGAATTCAGAGCCTTGCAGGTGCCAGGGGTCCCACCCTGGGACTGGCAAAGTCCTCATGCAGGTGGACCTAACCGCTGCCATGTTTCCTCTCCCACCAGCAATCCCCCCCCCCTCCCCGCACCCCCACCACCAATGTGCCACACCTCAGCAGGGAGCCAGGAAGTCAAATCGGGCATTTCCCCTTTATACAGGCCAGCTGTCCCAACCCACAGCAGATGGGCCTCCCCAAGTGTGTTGCAACCTCCGTGCCAGGATGTGCTAGGTGTTTGGATCAACGGTGGCTAGAGGCTGGCCCTGGCCAACTAGCCCACTGATGGAGCTGTACTGCTGTCAACCTGGGGGTGGAGTGAGTGAGGCGACAGCCACGGCTGCTGGGCTTTGCCCCAGATGCCACTGGTTGTGACCTCCACTCTCCTCGGGCCTGCGCTCAGATTCCTGCCAGAGTGAAGGGCAGCAGTTTGGACAGGGGTAGGGGAGGCATGGCGGGGGCCGGGGGTGGGGGACAGGCAGGACCCAGGGGTGCAAAGGTCGAAGAGAAGGAGCCCAGAACCCTTCCCAGGGAGGTGGGGAGAGTGCACAGAATTGGGATGCCAAGCCTCCAGAATGTGCTCCATTGTCCCATTAGGCTTCACTCATAAAACACACATTCAAAGATATTTTAAGAACTTGAAGACAGCAGCTGCACGGCATTAAACCCCAAGCACGGAGGCCTTCTGAGCGTGGGCTCCCATGTCACCACATCGGATGCAAAACCATGGCGCCAGCCCTAGGCTCCCAACGTCACCCAGGAGGCGGAGGGAGAAGAGAGCCGAGGGGGAAGACTAGGGACAGAGAAGGACTGGTATCATATGTTTTCACTCATATGTGGATCTTGGGAAACGTAACAGAAGACCAGGGGGGAGGGGAAGGGGGAAAAATAGTTACAAACAGAGAGGGAGGGAGGCAAACGGCAAGAGACTCTTAAATACAGAGAACAAACTGAGAGTGGATGGGAGGGGTGGGGAGAGGGGAAAACGGGTGATGGGCACGGAGGAGGGCACCTGTTGGGATGAGCACTGGGTGTTGTATGGAAGTCAATTTGAACAATAAATTATATTCATAATAAAAAAAAGAAGGACGTAGACTAGGGAGCCTCAACAGGAGAGAGGTGGGTGGGGAAAAAAGCGAAAGTAAGGCAGAGATGAACAGGCAGAAGAGACAGGGGTAGCCCAGAAGCCGGCAGAACTCGGGAATCCTCTGCAGCACAGGCTTCCCCTAGCAGGTCTGGAGAGATGTTTGCTTGTCCCGCAAGCATTGAAAAAAAATCTGAGCCAGGGGCGCCTGGGTGGCTCCGTCGGTTAAGCGTCCGACTTCGGCTCAGGTCATGATCTCACGGTCCATGAGTTCGAGCCCCGCGTCGGGCTCTGTGCTGACAGCTCAGAGCCTGGAGCCCATTTCAGATTCTGTGTCTCCCTCTCTCTCTGCCCCTCCCCCGCTCATGCTCTGTCTCTGTCTCTCTCAAAAATAAATAAACGTTAAAAAAAATGATAAAAAATCTGAGCCAATATCTAAAAATTGGAAACGGTCTCACAAAAACTGAGCTTTAAAAAAAAAAAAAAAAAAATCAAGGGATTTAACATGTTTCCATGGCCAAAATCGAGCCAGAGCTGAGCAGCAGCTGGTCTCCTAGAAGGGGCACATGCCCACCATGTGACCGCTTTCCAGGGCTCACAAGGCATCCGTAAGCGCCGCTTCACTGAACCCGGTTTTGCCCCTTACTGTAGGCACGTGAGTTCAGAAACTCGGGTCTGCGCCGCTGGGTCCAATGCTGCCAAAAGGTCAAGTAAGAGGGGCCTAAAAATAGGTCATCGGATCCGGCAAGTGGGAAAACCTTGGTAGCATCTGACTCGGAACAGCCTGAATGGAGAGATGGAATGGAAGCCAGATGGCAGTGGGCTGGGCCGTGAACGGGAGGTGATGAAGCTGAGACAGCAGGGGGAGGCGCTCGTTGTTCTCAGATGTGTCTTGTCCTAAACGAGGGTGACGGGAACGTGGTTCGAACCCACCTAGCCACCCCTCCGGACGTCTCCCGCATCCTCCTTCCCACACACCTTATAACCAAAGAAAGATGGAAAGCAACATGACTCGAAGGAGGATCTCCGTTTAAAATTTTACATTTTAGAAAAAAATCATCCAATCAGTTCAAGACCAGCAGTGGAAATTAACTGGGATTTCACCGTTGCAGATGATCATGTCAAACTCAAAGATGCCAGTCATGACTATGTATTGCTGTCGGCATTGGTCGTTAGGAGAAATAAAATCAGGTTGTTTCAGACTGATTCCGAGTGTTGTTTTGTTTTTTTTTTTTTAAGCTACCTTAAAATACTTTATCTTAGGGCAACGGAATTTTTTACAGCAGGTTTCGGGGAAGACCTATTATGTTTGTGTCGCAGAACAACACAGAATTCCGCGTGGAGGCACTACTTCCAAAATCTAGAAAACCATTTGACAGCCCTATATTTTTTTTCAATAACAAGTAAACTGTTCAAATCCGAAGCTGTTGTGTAGAATAAGCAACATTCCTCTTTTCAATTGTTGAATAAACGAATCTGAAAATAAATGATGACATCTGTTTCCACCCACCGCACCGTTGTTTGGATGTTTTGCAGTCGTGTTTGTTCATACGGAATGTAATTTAGAAGGCTGGTATTTTGTCAGGCACAGAGTTAGCTCTAGATTTAGCAGGGCTCTGCATGTTATGAAAGGTTCAACTGGGCGAAGTATACCCCATCCGCGAAGGGGAACGTACCAGGATTTTGAAAGCTGGATGCCTCTTGCTTGGGGCCACCAGAGATGCTCTGTTCTGATTTGTTAGCGGATTTCTGCGGGGCGATTTAGGTCAAGGTTGGGAACTCTTGCAAAGTAATCAGATTGTAACCTGGGCTTCCGCTCGTCTGTCAAAGCACAGGAAGCCTGCTCACTCCCGCTGCGGCCTACCTCGCTGACGATGCAGAGCGTGGTCTGCGGAGTTTACCAGGGTCTTGTGAGACAGGTGGCTTTCAACACTTAATGGTGTGCATTGATGTGATTTTGTGACTTTGAGTGAATGCCAAGTACATGAGACAAGCTACATTTATTAAAAAGGGCGGTGGAGGGTGGGGAGTGGTATAATTCTTTCCTGATGGTTTCTAGTGAAGTTATGGAAAGCAGTTAGCCTTCATTTAATAAACTGCTAGACATCTTTAAGAAAAAACCCTGAGCCTAACTGTAAACCCCCTTAACCTACAACGCTGAGCATCACACTTTGACGCTAATGATTAACTTCAGCCTGCACAATAGGCTGCAATCGCAAGTCAGCGAGCTAGCTCTGTACACACAATCCCAGCAGTTGGCCCATCCTAGACTTGGATGAAGACGGGATGGGGAGTTCATGGGTGTGTCGCTGAGGGTGTGAGAAGGGAAGGGCTTTGTGTTAGGCAGAGGAAATGGATGCCAACTGGGCCAAGAGAATGGAAAGACAGGCCATTCTCACTTTCTTACGCTCTCATTATTCAACTACTTTTTAGCCATTAGAATTCTAGATTCTGTCCATTGCATCGTTGAAATTGATGCCTGCAAACTCCATGGAACTTTCTTCAGTATTTATTCTTCTTAACACCTCGCAGGAGGTGACTGTTGTGGCAAGTTCCATTTTTCATGAAGTCTCCCTTGACCTCCAAGGCCCAGAACTGTCTTGGTCCTCCTGCTCCCTACTTTCCTGCTATTTCTCTACTTCCTCCCACCTTCAACCCTCCATCCTTCCACCCACCTGCCCACACGCATCCTTGTGGGCCTGGATTCCTTTACTCTCTGATCTCACCCAGCATTATGTTTTTGGTTCTCTCTTCTATGCAGATGACTACCAAATCATGTTATATAAACCCAGCTTCTTTGCCAAGTTGTAGGCCAATGCCAATGAGCAATTGTATAGTGGAAAGAGCTAGAAAATTGGAATTGAAATCAAATGAGATGACAGATGAAAATTCATAGGGCTATGTAGATGCCGATTCTCGTCTGCCTTCCACAGCTTCCAGGTCACTTGAATTCTATCTTCCTGACCTTGCCTAATGCCCCCACCTTTCTCTCAGTGAATGAGGTGGAAAATTGTGGTGCCATCTTTGATTTTCGCTGTCTCATTCATCTCACCCAATCCAGCCCCAGAGCCTCTAAATATTATATTCTTGCCAGGGTGAAGAAGGTCCCTCCCTTCTTCCCAATTTATCACACGCACCACTAAACAGAACAATTTTCTCCTGACCAGCTCCAGTCATAGCACCTGACTCCTCAGTGAATCTTGTCTATTGATCAAAGCCAGGGCAGACTCTGCAACCCAGTATTTGAGTTCCTCCACAATATATGCCTGCTATGCCTCCCTGGCTTTTCCTCTTGCCACTCTCCTATTCAATCACCGTGCCCCAGCCAAATTGACGATTTCTCCAAACACTCCTGCAGACTATCCCACCTCTGGACCTATGCTCATGGTCGCTCTCCCCTCCAAAATCCCTGTCATTATCCCTTATCCTGATTTCAAAGCCATATTGGACTGGGTTTGGACAGGAGAATAGAAACCACTCTAGGTGTTTCAAACACAGGGAATTCAATTCAGTCCAGGGAACTGGTTTCAGAGAGGCTGGAGGGGTGGGAAGAGCAAAAGGGAGGAGGAAGAGGGCTGAAGGAGCAAAAAAGGGAGCCACAGTTGAGCACCCTTGGTCTAAAACCCCTAGATCCACACCTGCTACTCATGCTGCTTGTCACTTCTGGATGTGCCAGAGAGTTCTCCCTGGCCCAGGCTGCAGCAGCTCAATGGGGTGTTGCCTCTGCGGGGGCTGCCACAGTCTGGGACGCCAAACCCTGCTGCTACTCCAGCAACTACCTCACTCCCGCAGCCAAAGCAGGGCTCTCCTGCTGCCTTTGGATTTCCCTCTGAGTCCAGATGGCAAGAGAGTCTGGGAAAGGTAATTTTCAGATACCCCACCCTGTCTCCACAAAGCATAGTACGGAAGGACAGGTGGACTATGACGCTACAGGGGAGCTCCTGGACAAGGGCCCAGCTCAAATGCCGAGTGTTTCCCAAAGCACTTCTGGACTTTTCACCCCTTCCCTGCCCCTCCACCGCCCCCAACTAAAAGAAACTTCTCCCTCTTCTGAATTTTGTTTGAATTTTTTTTTTTTACATTTTTTTATTTTTGAGAGAGAGGGGGTGGGCAAAGAAAGAGGGAGACAGAGGAGCACAGAGCCCGACGTGGGTATTGAACTCACAAACCGCGAGATCATGACCTGAGCCAAAATCAAGAGTCAGAGGCTCAACTGACTGAGCCACCCAGGCACCCCTGAATTTTGTCTGAATTTCACTGGTCTCTTTGGCTCAGCCTAAAGTATATTCCTTGAGGAACTACGCTGCCAGATGCCGAAGAGACAACAGCAAGTAAGACAGACGTGGCTTCTGCTCCCCTGGAGCTTTACGGAGTTTAAAGTCTAGTTGGAAAGACACGATTAAACATGCAGTTACGATGTGGTTTGATAAGCACCAAGGCAAGGGGGTCTGAGTGTTGGAGCCCACCAGCATGGTGTCGGAACCAAACTGGGAGGGCCAGGAAATGCTCCCAATAGAAACCCACATCCAAAGGCCTGCTGGGGAGAGAGTACACTTCATGTGGAAGAACCAGAGTGTATACGGAGTGGCCAGCACACGGATTTTGAAGTAGAGAACAGGGAGGAGAAGGATGGGGAGAGACAGGGCCGGAGGAGCCGATGGGGGTCAGATCTTGCAAGGCCTGGAAAGCCGCACTGAAGAGTTTGGGCTTTATCCTGAAGGCAGGGGAAACCAGTGAAGGTTTACAGCAAGGATCAGACGGGATCAGGTATTCGTCTAGGAACTTTGTGTGGAAAGAACATACTAGAGGACACTCCATTACCCTTGGCTCTTGTTATAGCACCAGCTACTTTTACCAGCTGCCCATCTGCCCTTTAAAAAAATTTTTTTTCTAATGTTTATTTCTGAGAGAGAGAGCAAGCATGAGCGGGGGAGGGGCAGGGAGAGAGGGACAGAGAATCGGAAGCGGGCCCTGGGCTGTCAGCAGAGAGCCTGATGCGGGGCTTGAACTCAGGAACCGTGAGATCGTGACCTGAGCCGGGATCAAGAGTCAGAAGCTCAACTGACTAAGCCACCCGGGCCTTCCCCTCCTCTCCCCCTCCCCCACCCCACTCTCCCCATCTGTCTTACGGTGCTTGAGACATATTCGTTCTCTGGAAATCTCCTCTTTTCTTGAGATTAAAAATCTCATTTTTTTTCCTGCTGCCCACTGTATGATTTCATTTATCTGCCATTGCGAAAAAAGGCAGAACTCTAGGGACAGAAAGCAGCTGGGAGTGGCCACAGAGGTTGACTACAAAGGAGCACCAGGGAATTTTCTGTGTGGTGGAAATAGTGTTCCACCAAACACTGTATGTGTCAAAATGCAGGGAAGTAGGCACTGAAAAGGGAGTTTTTTCTGCTTGTAAATTATGCCTCCAAAGCCTGACTTTAAAAGAAAAAAGAATATCTTTCCTTCCTACTGAATCTTACACAAGCATCGCAGCCCTGATTTCTCTCTTGCACCACCTCCTACCTTGGCATTTGTGAAGTCTGAGTACTGGTGTCAATTTCAATCTGTTTTCCGGCAAGTAAAATCTCTCCATGCAGGTCTCCGTGTGTCTGCAGCCACGACTCAGCTCCTGGAGGACGATGGTCAGAGCTTACTTACATTTTGAGTGTTTTTCCTGCAGGGAATTCAGCACTCACTAATGTCGAGGGAGCATATTTCGAGCCAGAGAAGCGATCTCAGTTTTGCTAGATGCTTCCATCGCCTTGGGATTGACTTGTCCCCGGCTTCTCTGGTGCCCATCCCAACCCCTTTCCCTTCCTCTTAGTTCATTTGTTCAAGCCTCCTTCCCTGCCTGCTGCTGTACAGACACGAAAGGTTCTAACCAGGCAGCATTCAAAACGAAATATTAAACAGGAAGATAAAATGACTAATTGTTTCAAATGGGGAAAATAAAAAGAGGACCAGCCTTTCCACCATGTTGCCTGGGAAATGAAAGCAGTTGCAGACTTTTGAAGCATCACAAGGATCTCTTTTCTCCCCATTTGGACAAGCAGCAGCCTGAAGCCTGGCAGGCACTGCCTGCTTGTGTTTGCAATGCCAGAAGCCTGTGATTCTAAAAGATATCAGGTTTCTAGAAAAAAATAGAAAGGCTACCTTTGGACGATCAGGGAGGGATTTCCCACCCGGAGTGAGGCCCTAAGGTAAAAGCATTATTTTACTGTAGTCATTTGCCAAACATCTGATTTCCTTGAGTTGCACGGGCTGACAAATCACGTTTTAAAGAACCCAGTTTTATTTTTGTCTCATCCCCGGGAAAAATCTGACATGTGGAATTCTTAATTTTAACTGTTAGGTGTTTAACATCACCCGTGGCTTGCCCAGCATGTAGAGATACTTGTTGAAATTACTTTCGATTCCAGGTTAACAACCCGCAGGATAACAAGATCAGGCATTTTGTTTTTGCTAAGTAGCTTGAAGCTGGTATAGATTATACACCTGGCAGATATGTGAGCCTTATTATTTTCATTCCACGGCATCTTTAAACTTTAAAATGGGGATCGGCAACCTGCTGCCATGGGCCAAATCTGGCCCACCACCTGTTTTTGTAAATAAAGTTTTATTGAAACAGCACACTCCCATTTGTTTACATGTTGTGAATGGCCACTTTCCACCCAACAGCAGAGTTGTGTAGCTTGGCAGAGATCACGTGGCCTGAAAAGCCAAAAATATTTACTATCTGACCCTTTATAGAAGTCTGAGCACTGCTGTTCTAAGAGACAACACTTTCCAGAGTCAGTTTCAGAATCCTCACCAGACGTGTGTTCAGACCTTACTTTTGAAGTTAAGCATAGAGAGGTGGCATCCGTGTTATGATAATCTCTCTCACTAATACAGATACTTTATTTTGAATGAAAACTAGGAGAAAAGTCAATTAAATTATTGTTTGCCTTTTTTCCCTAGAAAGCAGCTTATGCAAGGTTTCAGTTGGCCTCCTTTGCGATATGTAACATTCATGCCCAGGCGTCGATGTGTTTTCATGCACCTTTAATGCCCCATAACTTAAAACATCTTATCAGAAAAAACAACAATCACCCTTAAACTTTTGGTGGGTTATTGACATTTTTGGGTAGCAGCAAACACGTAAAGATCGTCTCTTCACAGCTGAAAATGGGCAAATGCACATGCACTCAAACTCTATGTATAATTTCAAGAGTTCACGTAGTCGGAAGCCTCCCTGCACAGTCTGGGTTAATTAGTTCTTTATGGAAGGATGAGTCTCTAAGGCAGAACTCCAGGCACTGGCCACTTTGTGGAGGGGGGTGTGCAGAGTATCAAGGAGATCCCAGGAGCCGTGAAAAATCACACTTCACAGTCAGGCACTTTGTTTTTCAAAACTGAGGTCCTAAAGGGTTTTTAGGCTGCAGGGGCAGATTTATGGCATTGTCCTATGCGGCTTTAGATACAAACGAAAACTTGTGTCTGCCTCTGAATTGCAGAAGCTGTCAGCTGGTGGTTAGGGGATCTCCAGTAACAGACTACTGCAGAGGTCAGAGGTGGTAACTGTGCCAGGAACACACAAATACTGCACAGCCCTGAGAGTTCCATGAGGGCCCCACACTTAATTGCAAGGACCGATCTCCTATCGCTCACTTTTGTCCACACTTTGGTGTATAGTGAAAGTCCGTTTTGCAGAAACATCTTCTCTGCAGAGGCAGATGTCACATACACTCACATAACTAAAGTAACTGAAAGATTGGCCAGCCAAGTTAAAGATGGGAGCAGAGAACTCTCTGGTGAAGTCTCCCCGGCATGCTGACACACAGTGCTTGGAAGTGCTGGCCAAACACGGGTGTGTATCATTTGCATATAAGGATTGTTTATTCATCGATGGAACAGAGCGGGTGATTTGCAAGTACTCGTCAAGTTCAGTAAACAGTTATGTAATCTTCCCCCCAAGTTCAAATGTGAGATTGAGCACTCCTCTGGTAGGGTCGATTTTTTACAGAAATCTCTTTTGTGGGCCATGGCCAAGGTAGGTTGGGAAACCATAAGTGGATGAAATGGCCCAAACCACTGAAGTCCTATTCCTCGAGTCAGGCTACTTAGTGGATGGTTCCTGTACTGTTGATGGATATGGAAGGGGTGCAGAAGAGATCTCCCAAAGGTAAGCTATATGTAGGCATGCTGAGGGCCTGTCCCACCGGAAAGCTCTGGGCTGGCCCTGTGTCAGGTTACACCGCTTGCTAGAATAATTCCCGGGAGTGGAAACCCCCCACCTCCTGGGTAGTCAGTCACGGTCTTTGTCCACAGGCATCACCAACTGCTGCCTAGACCCAACGCAGCAACAGGTTTTGGTGCTGATGAATTAAAAATAAACAAACAAGAAATCTTACCTGCCTCTAATAAAACTTTACCCTGAACATTCGGTGAGTCATTGCTTGGCCTAGATAATTTCTCTGCTAAATAGTAATTGTCGCTACCGGTAAGTGATCAGTTTATCCCTTTTGCTGCGTGAGGGAGGGGAAAAATTGGAGAATTTCCTGTTTGAATGTAGCACCCCCTCCCCACCATGTTCCTCCCTCTATGGAGACTGGAAGTGTGTTACAGGAAAGGAACCTGGCTACAAGTTAAGAAAGTGGATGTTGATTTTAGCTCCCTGGTTGCCGAGTGGTGGCCTCAGGCAAATCTTTTAACCCCTCTGGGCTTGTTTCTTCAGCCATAAAAAGGTCGCTTGGAAGGAGATGATTTCTAAAGAAACTTCTAGCTCTAAATGTGATTTTTTCCGAAGCTTCAGAATACCTTGGGACATTCAAAAGACCTTTAACACACCCACAGCAGGAACTGAGTCCCAGGAGGGACATGGCCTGTATATTACTTAAACAACTAAATTGCAATAAGGCTTTTCCCATTAAGGCACTTGGTGCCAGCAAGCACTTTATAATAACCTTCCCAGGAGCTCATTTAAAGCTCCATTAAAAAGCAAACATATTTTTCAAAGTGAGCTCCTTCTAATTACCTGTTATTTGAGCTTCGTGTTTCCTTCTAATCTTGAGTTCTGGGCATCCGTGGATGCCCAGGCAAAGTTCGTAGCTCTCCAGAAAGGTAATTGGTTTGATAAAAGTTGTAGATACGATGACTGAGGGGTACAAACTAAATGGATTTGTCCTATTCTCCCTGTCCTGTTCTTTCTTCCCACTCTCCTGCATCACGACCTCTATCATTTAAAACAGTAACGTAAAAGCTAACATTTACTCAGTGCCTCTAATTGCCAAACACTGTGCTAAGGGCTAACTCTGAACACAGCACTTAGAATATCCTAAGTCCTTTCCATTTGTTAATTAAGCACTCTCTCCCTATGATCCTATAAGGTGGGTACTTTTATGATCTTTATTTACCAATGAGGAAACTGAAATACCAATGAAACAAATAAGTAACTTGTCCAAGGTCACACAGCTTATAAGTGGCAAAAGCAGGATTGAAGGGTGGTGAGGTTCCAGGGTTCACACTCTTAACTACTTGACCATAGTGCTTTATGCTTGGGCATCATGAATTCGAGAAGCAATTTTTTTAATGTTTGTTTTTATTCATTTTGAGAGAGAGAGCACACACACACATGCACAAGCAGGAAAGGGACAGAGAGAGAGAGAGAGAGAGAGAGAGAGAGAGAGAGAATCCCAAGCAGTTCCATACTGTCAGCGCAGAACCCTACATGGGGCTCGAACTTACAAACTGTGAGATTATGGCCTGAGCTGGAATCAAGAGTTGGAGGATTAACTGACTCAGCCACCCAAGGCTCCCCAAGAAGCAATGGTTTGTAACAGGACTTTTTAAAATGTCGACCCATCAAGTATTTTACCATCTAAGCAAAGGCTAGTCTAGAGATGACTTGGAATGACAGAAGGATCTCCATTTGATTCCAATGATTTCAGCCCCAAAGCAACAGCTACAAAATTATGTGGAACAGCCACAGATGTTTCAGTGCTTTCCTTTCATCCCTGCTCCCATAGTGAATTTCTGGAGAAAGTGCCAGAAGAGTCTACTTTAGACCAAGCCAGAGTTCACAAATCAGGCTGCCTCCATTTAAGACAGTTGAGGCTACAGCCCAGGAGGCTAAAATTAATGTCCCTGGTTGATGTACGTTAAGTCAGTCTGAGGGCAGATCACAATGGTCACCCCTTGCGTGCACACACACAGCTTGTGGATTCTCTTTGCCCATTTTAGGGAAGAGGAAACCGAGGCTCGGAGTACTTGCTAATTCTCTTGGGCACCATGCACCTAGTGAGAACCAGGGCTGAGGAACTCTGACTTGCAGCCCAGGACAGTTTCCATCCTACCCTTTAATCCCACAGACATCAAAGTATCTGCCAAACCAGATCTTGGAGAAACGATTTCAAAATGTTTTCTTAGAGGAATCTGCAGAAACGTGTTAAGCAGTCTCTGTCCATCTCAAAGCCCAGTAGAATCGTCCCATCCTCAAAACTATGTGCTTGGATTCAGATGTGCATAGGTGGGAGCCAACCTCATGGTTTTGACCCAAATGGCGGATCTGGTGACTAAGACGAGACATCATTTGAATAGTCATACATTTGAGTATTTTAATCAAGCGAAAGTGCAAATGGAAGGTTTTCAGTCTTTCTGTTTGTCATTTATGGCGACGGACTGTGGTAAGGAGAGAAAGCTTCTGAGCAGGAGTCTGCCTTGGGTCACCAGACAGGATGGCAAGGTCAAGCTGTCCTGGTTAAAGTTAAAAATTCGTTACCTTTCCCCATGATACGATTGAATAAGCACATTAACAGTTTATAAAAGAGGTTGTGAAACCTTCTAGGGAAAAAGCCATTAAGTAACCAGTTTAGGGGAGAGACTTCCTTGCCCCACATCTCAGTAGGGGGCTGAACTGCTTGACTTGACGGGGAAGGCTCATTCCTGTTTCATATCTATTATTATTTCTCCGGAAGGGCTTATCTTTTATTGCCAATAACACTTCGCTCCGAGCTTTCTCTGCTCTGTCCTCTCAATTTACGTCACCACCCACACCCAGAGCCATTATAAATATCTACTGAACACCGGGCACTAATCTTTAGTAAGCAGAAACAGCAATGTCTTTTCTGCCTACCAACGGACTCATAAATCTTGAAACGTCATTATGCCAAGGTTTACTGGGTGTTGTTGTTATGGCTGAATATCTAGCTGAACCTTACCTGACAAAATTCATGTAGGCATCAACTATAACCATAACTTCCAAAGTGAGTGTTTTGTGAGGTGTATTGAAGGGCAATGAGAAGCGTTTATGATGGTAACAGCCCTACTATCTTAATAGAGATGGTCTTTGTATTTAGAATTAAAAACATGGTCGGTAGAATGCCACTCATTTTTTTTTTTCTAAATATGTTTCAACTACTGTAAGCAGACAGTACTGTAAGATTGTTTTAAATTGCTTTAAATCTTTAATTTTAAATTGTGTTAAATCTTTAAAAAGATTTAAATTGTTTTAAATATCCTGCTTTTTATTGTAATTGTCATCCTTAACTGTGTATTAGCTTGCTGGACAAAATCGCTCTACGGTTTAAGTGATAGGCAGAATGTGACGTTCTACCAAGAGAGGGAATGGAAATGAACTTTTCTAACAAAAAGATGGTCTTCAAATGAGAGGTCTTTTTAAAAATGCAAATAATCTGGGGGTGTCGGGTTGGCTCAGTCGGTTGAGCAGCCAACTCTTGGTTTCGGTTCAAGTCATGATCTCACAGTTTCATGAGTTTAGTGCGAGCCCCGCGTCGGGCTCTGCAGTGAGAGCACAGACCCTGCTTGGGATCCTCCCTCTCTCTCCCTCTCTCTCTACCCTTCTCCTGCTAATGTTGTCTCTGTCTCTCTCAAAATAAAGAAACTTAAAAAAAATTTTTTAAGGGGCACCTGGGTGGCTCAGCTGGTTAAGTACCCGTCTTTGGCTCAGGTCATGATCTCATGGTTCGTGGGTTCGAGCCCCACATCGGGCTCTGTGCTGACAGCTTGGAGCCTGGAGCCTGCTTTGGATTCTGTGTCTCCCTCTCTCTGCCCTCCCCTGCTCGTGCTCAAAAATAAATAAACATTACAAAGAAAATTAAAAAAAAAATTTTAAACGCAAATAATTCTGTCTTCTGTATTTTCCCAGAGGCAATGCAGGTGGCTGTGAGTCCTAGTTCCACAGTAACAAGGAGACTTTGGCTAAGTTATTTAATCCCTATGTATCTTAGTTTCTTCATATATATGGTGGCCATATCAAAAGAAGTTAATTCAGAGAGTTGGTGAAGATCACACAGGTTATTTACCTCATTTGTAACTCAGTAAACATTCAACATGGTGTAGCTCTCATAGTCTGTTACTAATAGTTAATGTTTATTGAGGGCCTAACTTGTATGAGGTCCCATCACAAGTGCTTGACTCCTCTTAATGATACTGTAAAAACCCTATGTAAATTTAAAAAAATAAAAAATTTTAAAAAAGCTGATCTTGTTCTAAAAAGAAAAAAAAACTTATGTAATTGGTACTATTATCTCCATTTTACAGATGAGGGAAACGCACAGAAATTTTCAGCGCAATATCCAATATCACACCATGGCTAAGTGATAGGACTGGGTTTTGGCCCCAGAAAGCTTGGTCCCAAACCCATTTTAAATTAACTAGTATAATACACAATAGTACCTCTCGAGTCAATGTAATTAACTCATGGCAGGTCAGTGATAGAGAAAATTGTTAGAAAAAATTCAAAGCAATGGACAATGGATGTTTCCAATCAAAATACATCCACTGGGGTCTGGAGTTTTTTGCACATGTAGAAAATGTCAGTGGAAAAATTAACTAAAATGATTGATAATGAGGCATTACCTTATCTCTCCAGGTACTCCTGAAAGAAAAGAGAGAAAAAGAATTCCAAACCTTGGGATGTAAAGAGGCAAGTCAAGAATATATAGAAAATGTCAATACATATTTGCAAATGATATATGCAATAAGGGGTTAATATCAAAAATATATAAATTACTTCTACAACTCAACACCACAAAAACCCAATCTAGTTAAAAAATAGGAAGAAGAGGGGTGCCTGGGTGGCTCAGTCGGTTGAGAGTCCGGCTTTGGCTCAGGTCATGATCTCGCGGTCCGTGAGTTCGAGCCCGGCATTGGGCTCTGTGCTGACGGCTCACAGCCTGGAGCCTGTTTCGGATTCCGTGTCCCCCTCTCTCTCTGCCCCTCCCCCACTCATGCTCTGTCTCTCTCTGTCTCAGAAATAAATAAACATTTAAAAAAATTGAAAATATAGGAAGAAGAACTGAGTAGACATTCCTCTAAAGAAGACAGACAGGTGGCCAACAGACACATGAAACGATGTTCAATGTCACTAATCAGCAGGAAAATGGAAATGAAAACCACAAGGAGCTATCACCTCACATCTGTTAGAATGGCTAAAATAAAAAAGATGAGAAACAAGAAGGGTTGGCAAGGACATGGAGAAAAAAGATCCCTCGTCCACTATCGGTGGGGATGTAAACCGGTGCAGCCACTGAAAACAGTAGGGAGGTTCCTCAAAAAATGAAAAATAGAACTCTCCGGTGATCCAATAATTCCACTATTGGGTATTTACCCAGGGAAAATGAAAACACTAACTTGAAAAGATATATGCACCCCTATGTCTATTGCAGCATTATACGATAGGCACTCAAAGTGTCGAACAATAGACAAATGGATGAGGAAAAGGTGGTATATATAACGGAGTATTACACAGCCACGAAAAAGATGAGATCATGCCATTTGAAACCGCATGGATGGACCGAGAGGGTATTATACTAACTGAAATAAGACTGAGAAAGACCTACATCATATAATTCCACTCTTAAAAGGAATCTTGAAAGAAAATAAATAAACCAAAAGCAGAATCAGAACTATAAGTACAGAGAACAAACTGATGGTTGCCAGAGCGGAGGAGAGTGGGGGTTGGGCAAAATAGGTGACGGGGAGAAGGAGACACAAGACTCCAGTTACAGAGTGAGTAAGTCATGGGATAAAAAGCAGAGTAGAAGGAATACAGTCAATGATACTGCAAGGAGACAGATGGTAACCAAACTTGTGGGTGAACACAGCATAATGCAGAGACTTGGCAAATTACTAAGTTGTACCCCTGAAACTAACACAACATCGTGTGTCAAATATACTTTAATAAAAAAAAAATAAGATAAGATTTCCTTTTTAAAAAAGAAAACAGGGGCGCCTGGGTGGCTCGGTCGGTTAAGCGTCCGACTTCGGCTCAGGTCATGATCTCGCGGTCCACGCGGGGTTCGAGCCCCGTGTGGGGCTCTGTGCTGACAGCTCAGAGCCTGGAGCCTGTTTCAGATTCTGTGTCTCCCTCTCTCTCTGACCCTCCCCCGTTCATGCTCTGTCTCTCTCTGTCTCAAAAATAAATAAACGTTAAAAAAAATTAAAAAAAAAAAGAAAATATACAAATAGCCAACCAACATGTGAAAAAAATGTCCATCTTGGTCGTAATAGAGGTAACAGTAGTCGCCAGTGTGTGCCATCGTGTGGCGGGCAGAGCGGCAAGAGGAACAGATTCAAGCAGGCTTCTGCAGAGCAATATGACAAACTATATCAAAAGTCTTAGCCCCAGACACCATCCTGCGCCCACACGTGTGTGCCCCTAATGTCAGCTGGTCCCCCCCCCCCCAGACCCCTTGGGCGCCAACCCGAGTCCCCATTTCCGCTCCAACAAGATGAAAGAAACTCTCACGAACCGGGAGAAACTCGCCAACCTGCGAGCACAAGGGTGCATTGGTGGGAAAGGAACTGCTGGCCCAAAGGAGAAGGTGGTTTGCAGGCGATAAAAAACAAACAAACAAAACCTCAGTTCACCTTAAAGAAGTTAGGGCTGAACAAGATCTCCGGTATTGAAGAAGTGAGTGTGTTCCCAAACCGAGGAACAGCCATCTACCTTCGCAACCCTACAGTCCAGGTCTCCCCGGCAGCGAGCACTTTCACCATCACAGGCTATGGGGAGACCGAGCAGGTGACAGAAACGCTACCCAGGATCTTAAACCATCGCGGTGCAGTGGGTCTGACTAGTTTGAGAAGTGGGTCTGACCGAGCTCTGCCCATGCAACCTGTGGCTGGAAAAGCAGCACTGGCTACCGAAGAGGGTGAAGATGAAGTTCCAGATGTTGTGGAGAATTTTGATGCCGCTGAAGAAACCACGGGGAGCTGCTATTTTATATTAGGATTGCTTTTTAAAACGTTGTTTATGGATCTCATACGATCTAGATCGCTAGCATGTTTAAGCCCAAGCCCCTTGGGCCTGGGCTTTGCAGTTTTTGCTTAGACACAATTCATTCTTTGCAGCTAATTAAGCTACAGAAGTCAGGGAATAAAGTGTGAAACAAGGTTAAAAAAAAAAAAAAAAAGAAGACTTAAGCAAGCACGTCCCCTACCCAGCAATTCTACCCTTAGGAGTTTATGTCATACAAAGAAATGAATAAGTGTATTCATTTAAACATTATTTATAATAAAAATTTGGAATCAACCTATGACAGTAAACAGTTAATCAAAAAAAAAAAATAAGAAGAAAGAAAAAAATTTACTTCATCTGTGAAAAAGAAGGAATTTAATAAATTCCCGATCTCCATTATCTGGAAATTATGTTACAGAAGTCCATAAGCATGCATATGAAAAGACTCAAAGAACATACTATAGGTTAGCAGTCATAATTTCAAAGGTGTAGCGCTAAAAGCAAATTTCGCTTTAGTTTCTTTGTGTTTTCCAGACTTTCTGCATTAAGTACCTCACATTAAGGAAAAATAAGAGCTTTGCAATAAATAGAAATAAATACTTGTATCAGTGCGAAAAAAAAAATTCAGGTCCATATTATACAAGATTCTAAACTACAAGTGACAGAAAACCCAGATCAAACTGTCTTGACAAGAAGGAAGTTATTGCTTTACATGCCTCAGGTATGGCTGGATCCAGGCCTCAGGCAAAGTTGTTTAGGACTTGGTCTGTCTCTCACCATCTCTTTATCCTTTGTCTTTCTTTTTTCCCTATTGTTTTATTTTCAGGAATGTTCTTTCCATGCACAAAGTTCATGGTGCAAATATGCCCATCGAGATGTTTACATCCGCAAATTCTCCAACTGCCATTTTTATAAGAGTTAAAATGAAAGTCCTGGATCTGATTTTCCTTGGCCATCTTGGGATAGTTTACTGATCCCCGATCCAATCAAACAGTCACATGAATGGAATGCCCTGACTGGTCATGCCTGGGTTACATGTCTACTGTGGGAGCCAGGAGGTGGGGTCGGCTAGGGTGGCAGGGAGTGAGAGTGGGGCAAGGGTGGTTTCCTAAGACACAATGAGGTTCCATGTAGAAAAGGAAGAGTGGAGGATGCTGGTGAGTTAAAAACCATCGTAACAGACACATGAAAACGCATTCACGGGGAGATTTCAGTTTCTTTAGATGCTGGCTAGGCACGGCCAGGAAGAGCATTAGCGGCTTTGAATCACTTGGGTCTCGTGTTTGCACTTGACAGAGAATTCAAGCGGACGCGGCGTAAGCAACGGTGAGAATTTATTGACTTACACAACTGAAAAGTCCAGAGGTAGGGCTGGCTTCAAGGAAGTCTAAGCCACCCAAGGATCTGGCTCTTCTAGTCTCCCTAGTTTTAAACCGGTGACAGTATTATCTCCAGATTCCACGCAAAGGCTCCTGGCAGCTCCAGGCTCTGTCCCCAGGCTAGCGGATTGCTCTGGCAGCTCCACACCTCGTATCCTCACGCCTCAGCAGGTGTGAGCCAGGGACAGAGAATCTGTAGTATTTCCCGCACAAGTCCTGTGAGCGTCACTTCTCTCACTGGCCCAAACTGGAAGAGTTCGAGAAGGTTTGGTGTTAATTCTTTCAATGGTTTGCAGAATTCACCAGTGAAGCCGCCTGGTCCTGGATTCTTCTTTGTCGGGAGGTTTTTGGTTACCGATTCCATCTCCTTATGAGGAATAGGTCTGCTCGGAATTTCCGTTTCTTTATGATTTCAGTCTTGGTCGGTTGTATGCTTTCAGGTATTTGTCCATCTCTTCCGGATGGTCCAGTTTGTTGCCACACAATCATTCAGAGCAGCCTCTTCTGAGTCTCTGCATTTCTGTGGTGTTAGTTGTAATCTCTCCTCTTTCATTTTTGATTTTATTTGAGTCCTCTTTTTTTTTTTTTTTGGTATGTCTAGCTAAAGGTTTCTCTGTTTTATCTTTTTCAAAAGCAGCTCTTAGTTTCACTGATTTTTTTCCCCCTTGCGTCTTTTTAGACTCTATTTCATTTATAATTTCCATTCTGATCTTCATGATTTCCTTCCTTCTGCTAACTTTGGGCCTCGTTGGTTCTTCTGGTTCCTTGAGGTGTAATGTTAGGTTGTTTATTTGAGCTCTTTTTTCTTGACGTAGGCGTTTATCGCTATGAATCGTTGGCCCAAATTGGATCACAAGCTCATTCCTGACCAATCCATGTGGCCTGAGGAATGGGATACATCATTGGCTTGAGCCCGTTATAGTCCATTCCTGGAGCTGGGGGCTGGATCAATCCCATCCTGACCTCCAATGAGGATGGAAGAGGAGTGTATCCCCGAGGAAATTCAAAGCAGGAAGGGAAGTATCCATGCTGAAGAGGAAACTGGCAAATGTCTGTTCCAAGCCTTTAGTAGCCTGACTTGTTTTCAACTCTATCCAGCTGTTCATTTTTTAACTTAATTTTAATTTTTTAAACATTTATTTTATTTATTTTCGAGAGAGCACAGAGCCTGACTCGGGGCTTCAACTCATGAGCCGCGAGATCATGACCTGAGCCAAAATCAAGACTCGGACGCTTAACGACTGAGCCACCCAGGTGCCCCCCAGTTGTTTATTCTCGGATGGGAAATATTTCCTGAAACTATATCCTGCCTGTGGCTTAGTGCAGAATATTTCTAACTTGCACGGCTAAACGAAGAAGCATACGTTTGTCACAGATCTTCAAGCACATCTCCATTTCAAGCCTTTCAGAAGTGCCTGCTGCCATTAGAAGGGGCGGAGACAATCACAGCATCCTGTAAACTGCCCTTCACAGGGCACAGTTAACAGCCCCAGGCAACTTTCTTCTCCTGGGTTGAAATAACCTAAACACTGTTTTTATTTTTAATATGTATTTTCATGAAACGTTGCTTAGGGAAACATATGGGGCTTTGAAATGTCAGCACACTGGGTGGAAGGCAGGAAGTGTAAAGAGTCTTGTGCTCCTGGCTCTTTTATTTACAGAGTGGGTTCAAAGTCGTGCAGGGTTAGCAAGAAAAACAAACAGAGGGATCCATGCTTGCTTGAGATGACATCTGTCCGCCAGGACGATCACTAGCTTTTGGTTGTGAAAGGTTTGCGGTAGATAGCACAGGCTGGGAATGAGATGTTTTCTTTTCATTTCCAGCAGGGAGTTTGCACGAATCCTTTCAAAGTCAGCCTCTTCTGCGATAAATAAATGTGCCTCTGCCAGAGAAAGCAATAAGAAAACCTCAGCGACTGACAGCTTAAGAGAGGGGGGAAAAAAACTCACCAAGGCTAATGTCATTGCAAATGAGGGACAGCTTTGAAGACTACATGATTAAAAATGCTCTGCACAGACATCAGCAGGGCTTGGCATCTGATGTGACTAACTGATCTGTTTTCCCACGTGGCGGCTGCTGCAGAAAAATCCCCCATCTTGTCTCACATGAGTCAACTGAATTCTGCAAAAGTGTCATAAAATGTCAGTGAAAACACTTCTGCCGCCAGGGTCCGGGAGATGATGGAAGGTGGGGAGAGGAGGGTGACAAAGGGAAGGGGCGTGCCTGGCCCCCAGAGATCTGCCACACGTGAAGAATGGGTCCTAGGCTAACTGGTGCCCAACAGCACACTGGGAGACCACAACCGTGGCGAGACCCGCAGTGGCTTCCTGGCTCCCAGCCACGCCCACAGATGATTGACTGCTCATCAAGGATCTACGGGCCCCCCCAGCCACGCCCACAAGTCATCGACCACTCATCAAGGACATACAGTCTCAGGCAGTAAAGGGAGATCTCCTTTTTCTGATCCCTGATTCTTGCCACGACCGTTTTATCTGTTGGATTTTCTAGGTCCAAAACTTAGGTCCTATTGAGGTTGCAGGGGCCCATGTACATGGTTGAGTCCCCCAAAGAAACGAGGTCAGCTCTAATGTTCACCAGGAACATTACAAAATCTGAATTGACCCGCACTCACATAAATGCCTACAAGGCACAAAGCTTTCACTAACTACTGCATTGACTATTCATAAAAACGCCATTGCGTTTGAGAACTATTTGAAAGTTACATTTGGATTCACTTCAGAACAACTCCCAAGGGTGTGCCGATGAGCCCCTCAAATTCGGAGCCAGTTGTAAATTCACTGAGTGACTCATTACCAAACGATTTCCAAACCAAAATTATAATAGTCCTTTAAAACTTTTTCAGCCAAGATGATGTTTAAAATGCACGATAGGTGCATTTAACTGTATTTGCTAAGACGTAACGTCGGACTTTTAAGAGAAACAGCAGCTTGGACGCAAAGGCCCTTCAAACAGTCTGGAACCTACTGTGTGTTTATTCACACGCATGCGTAAGTCTAAAGGTGGTGCTCTCTTCCATGAATCACGTTAGAACCCACGCATCCCCGCACCAAATGCAGCACAGGCTCAGGGCATGCAGAAACTTGAGTAGAGAGATTCCCATTCATTTGGTAACCAGTCAACAGGTATTTATGTGCCTACTATATTCCGGGAAATGTTCTGGGGACCGACAATTCAGCCGTGAAAACAAATCTCTGCACTGATGGAGGCTTCAGTCTAATGGGGCCAAGGACTATCGCCAAATAAGTTAAACGTATAGCATGTCAGGTGGTGGTAAGTGGCAAAGAGAAGAGTAAAGCAGAGAGAGCGTATGAAATCTGGTTTCAGACACAGCTGCAAGAGAAAACCTCATGGAGAAGGGGTTATTTGAGCAGAGAACTGACACTGGTGAGAAAGAAAGGCAGCCATCTGAGGGAAAAGCATTCCAGGCAGAGGGAAGGGCAAGTACCGATGCCCAGAGGCATGAAACGTTTGGGTAGTCTGAGAAAGAGTAAGGGGCCAGCTCAGTCATAGAGGAGTAATTGAGGCTGAGACTAGTATCGGACAATGTCAGAGAGACGTCTGCGAACCCGGCTGGGTAGCACCTTAGGAGCCATCCTAAGGGGTTTGGACTTCATCCTGAGTGAGATGGGAAACCGTCGGAAGCACCGGTGCAGCACAGTGTGTCTGATTTAGATATTGGCAAATGACCTTGATGGCGGTGTTGAGCACAGACTGAAAGTGACTAGAACAGAAGCAGGGCCATCATAGCTTTTGCTATTGCTATGGCTTGTCTAGGGCTATTACAGCCAGCTGGGGGAGAGACACTGGCAGCTTGGACCCCCTGTGAGTGTGGCACGGAAATGACGAGGAATGACTAGATGCTGGCTCCATTTAGACTTTTAGTTCTTACTTAATTTTTCCCCGTGTGATCGCTTCCCTCCTCTCTCCACCACTCTCCACTCTGTTCAGGGAACACACAAGCAACACAGAGCAGGGACGGGCCCCGGAAGAATTCTCTAGGACCCCAGAAGAATCGGCACTCCTTGCAGCTATCCCCAAAAGCAGAGATTTCGTCCAACCACCTTGCTCTCCACGCACCTTCTCTGGTACCCAGAACCTTCCTGGGCCTCTATCCTGGGAAAGGAAACAGACACCCAAGGTCAGAGCAAAGTGCTCACAAACACTAAGGAAAAAAATCCCAGCTGTTCTTTTGTTTTAGGAACCAGTTAGTCCCCGGGGGATTTGCTTTGTCCTTGCTTCCAGCAGCTGCCCTGGGAGATCACAACCTGCCTTTGTTAAGTGTAGTCTCCGTGGCATCCATTTTTTGGAGGATGCCACAGCCATTGTTTCCAGAAGCTCAGATAATTTTTCTATATATGGGCTAACCCCTGGGCTTTACCTTGAGTCTGACATCAGGAAGCACTTAAACAAGATGGCCTTACAGTGTTCTGCTTCCCCTGGGGCTCGGGTGTCGACAGCCAGTGAAGTTCTGGTCTTGAGTCCATGGGCTGTCAGGCAGGTGTGGGGCTGTGAGAGACGACTGGTATCAGGGCAGGGGCCAAACATAAATTTTAAAAGTATAAAAGTGGCACGTGCTTGCTTTAAAATATTCATAAAATGCCACTTTTTAAAAAATAAAAAGGAGGTGTGCCTGGGTGGCTCAGTCGGTTAAGTGTCAGACTCTTGATCTCAGCTGATATCACAGTCTCACAGTCTGTGAGTTCGAGCCCCGCGGTGGGCTCTGCACTGAGAGCACCGAGCCTGCTTGGGATTCTCTTTCTCCTCTCTCTGCCCCTCCCCTGCTTTCTCTCTCTCCCTCCCTCTTTCGCAAAATAAATAAATAAACTTAAAAAAAAATTAAAGTAGCTATTTGTAAAACAATTAGTACAAAATGAAAAGTAAGGGGGCACGTGGGTGGCTCAGTCAGTTAAGCGACCGACTTCAGTTCAGGTCGTAATCTCACCGTTTGTGGGTTCGAGCCCCGCGTCGGGCTCTATGCAGACAGCTTAGAGCCTGGAGCCTGCTTTGGATTCTGTGTCTCCCTCTCTCTCTCTCTCTGCCTCTCTTCTGCTCACGGTCTGTCTCTCTTTCTCTCTCAAAAGTAAACGTTAAAAAATTTTTTTTTTTAAAGTGAAAAGTAAAAATTCCTACTCTCTGGGTGAAACCATTGGAAATAGCTTGATTTATAGCTGATTCTAGGAGGTCATTGGAAGCGCAGATTCATGGGTCCCCTCTCAAACTGCTTCTTTAGTAGGAGCAGAGCCCTGTATGAATATGCATTTTAACAAGTTCACCTGGTGATTCTATGGACTCTCAAGTTTGTGAGGCCTGCTGTCTTTGACCTTCCTATTACCACGAAACGCGTGTGTACGCATACAGTTTTACACACGCACAGATTCAACAGCCACAGGGATTCATGCGACGCAAGCTGAATGGAGAGGTCTAATTTGCCTCATTAATACATCACTGACAACTTTCCCTGTCGATATTTGTGGCACGATCTCATATTTGCAAACAGCCACTTCCTGTTCCGCAGTAGGGATGGGCACACCCAGCCACTCAGATCAGTGTGGCTTCTGCCCTGGTCCCCTGCCCTTGCTGCGGGACACAACACACTGGAATCTGCTTTGGGGGATGTTTCTTCAAACCGTTTTGGGCTTTTCTTCCTTTCACCTTTTTATTTTGCTATAATTTCAGACACAGAAAAATGGCAAGAATCGCGCAAAGATTCGTCCCTCATATCCCCCAGATGTTAACCCGGACCACGTTTGTTTTGCGCCCACATACATTTTTTACCTGACCTTTCTGAGGGTCAGTTGCAGCCAGTGTGACCAACCCCTCCCATTTTGCCTGGGACTTTCCTGATATTAACATGAAAAGTCCTGCATCCTTTGGGCCCAGGAAAAATGAGACAACTGGTCACCCTAGTTGCAGCCGTGATGCCCACTTACCTGTAAATACTTCAGCCTGTACGGATTAAAAACAGGGACACAAGCACCGTGCAGTTAGCAAAATCTGGAAATGAGCGTTGATACCAACGCCTCCGCGGTTTACAGACTACAAATTTTTCAGATTTTGCCCATCATCCCAATAATGTCTATCGTAAAAAGAAAAATCCCAGATCAAGCATTGCATTCACTGTCTATTCCTGCAGCTGAACCACTTCTTCAGTCTTTGTCTTTTGTGACATTAATAATTTGGGAAGCGTATAGACCCAACATTATGTAGCATGTCCCTTAACATGGATTTGTTTGAGGTTTTCACACGATTGGATTCAGGTTATTTACTTTGGGCTAGAATCCCGCGGAAGTGAGGCATACGGTGTTGCTTAATCCCACAACCAGGTATATTAACTTCGATCACTTGATGGAGGGGGTTTCTGCCCTCCCCTGTAAAGTTACTATTTTCCCCTTGGCAATTAGTAAGTATACTGTAGAGAGGTATTTGGAGACTATATAAGTATCTTGTTTCTCATCAGACTCTCCCATTTGTTTTAATATTCATTGATGAGGGGCGCCTGGGTGGCTCAGTCGGTTAAGCGTCCGACTTCAGCTCAGGTCACGATCTCGTGGTCTGCGAGTTTGAGCCCCGCGTCGGGCTCTGGGCTGATGGCTCAGAGCCTGGAGCCTGCTTCCGATTCTGTGTTTCCCTCTCTCTCTGCCCCTCCCCCGTTCATGCTGTGTCTCTCTCTGTCTCAAAAATAAATAAACGTTAAAAAAAAAATTTAATATCCATTGATGATTCTCGCCTGAGTCAATTATTTGTATGATGGGTTGCCCAGTGACCGAATCTTATTTTTGAAAATTTTAACAGGGGAGAATCTTCATTAGAAGAAGAGTCTGGTTTATGGAGGATACAAGTTAGAGATGATTACAGCACAGTGTAGCAGGGGATGGCAAGCTAGAAGCCCCTGCGTAAAATCTAGCCCAACACCAATCTTGTAAACAAAGTTTTATTGGAACACAGCCATGCCCATCTGTTTCCCTATTGTCTATGACCACTGTTACACTACAATGGCAGAACTGAGAGGCTGTAACAGAGACCATATGCCTTGAAAAGCCTAACATATTTACTACTTGGTCCTTATAGAAAAGGTTTGCTGACCCATGGTAAAAGAAGGAGACCTCTTCTGAACTGAACTTCAGTTCTGTTTAACTCACACACAGGGAGCATTCATCTGCTCTGTAGGCCCTGGGTGGTGGGTAATAGCAAGTACTGCGTGTTCCCGCCCTAGAACCTAGTAATGCATACGGTTCCCCATTTGGGTTACCATACATACAATGGGGGCGTCAAGCCATGTCTTACTTAAAAGAGATTAACTCTGTTTTTCTTTTAAAGTATAACTATAAATTATCAAGAAGGAAAATTACACCAAGTCATAAAAAATAAATACAATTACCATGATTAGCCTGACCAAAATCTTTGCACAGGTAAGTATTGCCAAATCCTGTAAGAATGTCGTCTTTACTTCTAGCAAATCGTTGGTACAACAGAACTCCAGGGATCAAAGGAATTCGAACAATCTCAAGGTGTGCAACATGAAGACAGAATCTATTTTGGCACAGGATTTGGTAAAGATAAATAATGAGGGCTATTGGGAGGTTGAAAGTATCAATTTGTCATTTACATGTGAAATCATGTTTTATTTCCAGAATGTATCTTGTTTACTAAAGCTACAGGCAGCATTAGGCTAAATTGAATGTGTTGCTCAGAAGGCTCTGTTTTGTGATAGGAAGAGGAAGTTCTGGAAAATCAATTAAGAACTCAAAGTAACTTAATCTTGTTGATTGTTCCCTTTTATGGGGAACACCCATGTAGTGCTGGAAAGACCAGCTCCAGGGAAAGATCAGATTTTTAGGCCAAGCTTATATGATTAAAGTAAAGTAGAAAGTTACATATCTTTCTGATGAATTTTGACCATACATACACACACACAAAAATCGATCTAGATTTTTCTAAAGCCAAAGCAACAATTTCTTATTGGTAGAAACCATCCATAGGAGATTCTTGCTTGAGATGATGTTGGGATAAAGAGGAGAAGAGAATTTTGGAGGCGCCTGGCTGGCTCAGTTGGTAGAGTATTCAACTCTTGACCTCGGGGGGTGTGAGTTCGAGCCCCATGTTGGGTGTGAGATTACTTAAAAATAAAATCTTTGAAAAAAAGAAAGAATTTTCATGAGTGATAGAGTTCTTGCTAGAGATTATTACTTTATGCTGTAGGGAAGCATGTGACTTTAAAGCAGATAAAGCAGCCGCTAAACTGGATACAATGTTGAGGACTTGGAAGGACATAAAAATGAAACCCCAAATAATTACAAAATGGTGGAAGATAGAAAAGGAAAAGTAGATCGATTAGTGTAAGATTAAGCACACGAACTTCTGCCAAGACACTCGCTGAAGTGAATGATAGGAATTAAGCTCAGGTAGCAAAGAACAGCTGAGTCCTGAAGTGGACATTTAGGAAGGAGAGAGGGGGAAGACCATGGGCTTTCCTTTTTCAAGCCACATGTGGCCACCTCCGGTCTCAGAAGAGAGCATAGGGATACTTTGTTCTAAACAAATTCTTAGGGATTGAATGTTTGTTCCCCACCTCTCCCCCAGTTCATATATTGAAACCCTAACCCCCAATGGGATGGTAGTAGGAGGTGGAGCCTTGGGAGATACTTGGGTCAAGATGGTGGGGCCCTCATGATGGGATTAAACCTTTATAAAAGGAGGAAGAGATATAGGATCCCTCTCTCTGCCATGTGAGGATTCAACAGGAAGATGAGGATCACCTGCCAATCAAGAAGCCAGCTCTCACCAAGACACAGAATCTGCCAACCTTGCTCTGAACTTCCCAGCCTCCAGAACAGTGAGAAATAAATGCTTACGCTACCCAGTCTTTGGTATTTTTGTTATAGCAGCCTGAACTGATTAAGACACAAACACTCTTTTCTCCAGAAGAGTTGGGCGGTGGTGGTGGTGGGGGGGGGGGTTGGTGGTGCATAATATTCAGAACAACTCTAGGTTCCTAAGAGTTCTTGAATTCTTTGGACTTCTTTAGAGTTTCCTAGACTTTTCCACGTACATCAATTGGTTTTATTATCACAGCACACCCCGACATAGGCATGATCAGCCCCTTTTTACAGATGGGAAACCCAAGGACCAGAAAAGTGACGTGAGTGCCCCAAACTAGCCAACCCGTAAACTAGGGCCTCTTGACTTCAGGTCAGTGCATTTTACAGGTCGCTACAAGGACTCTCGTTTGTCGGTGCATTGGTCCTTGTGCGGCAGGAAACAAGTGTTCGCTCCAGCTGGTTGCAATGCAGAAACTCTAATAAAGGGGCTGCTTACAAGGTGTGGGCAGGGTGCAGAGAACAAGCGTGCAGTGGGTGCATCCCAAGGTCTGCATCAGTGGGGAGTAGTTCTCCTAAGAGCTGAAGGAGGAGACGCTATCATCTTCCCCAGCTCACAGAGTGTTGCAGCTGTGGACGTGAACTGGGCTGCCGGGCAGGAAGTGCCAGCGACGGGCACTGAGGCCAGAAGTAGTGGAAAGAAACTCTCCAACCTCCCTCTCTTGGCCTTCGGTTCTTTCGCCGGTCCCTGCCCTTGGCCATCAAGGGAGTCAGCGAGAATGAGGTCATCCACTTGTGGCCTCCCTGGGCAGAGGGCAGGACGGCGGAGTATGGATCCAGGAGGGGACAGGAAGGAGGCAGGCAATGAAAAGGGAATAGCCAGCGTCCCAACCTCACAAAGCTGGAATACCCTAAAAAGCGCCTACACTAAAATAAAGTTGAACATAATTTCTATAGGCTTAGGCCCGTAACCCCTCACCTGAGGCTCTTTGGGCCAGATGCATTCTGGAACTCAAAAGATTTTGTATTCTAGAGAAATAATAGCACCCATAAACTATATATTATACAATGCCCGCCCCCCCCAGGCAGAATCCAGGGCAGCACCCTGTAGTAAAACACATTCATATGCCTGCAGCAAAAGGTATGATCATTTGCTCGTAGTGAGACAAATGAATATAAGTGACTTCTCATTAGTTCAGGTCAATTTTTGCTATTAAATGAATTTTGGAATTGTGGATAAGGGACTATTGCCAGTGGTTCAATTTTCAGAAAACATCCTAGGATTTGGTGGCCTTTTATTGTCAATATTACAAATGCGTGTTGTCCTTACATAGTCTTTCTTTCACTACTTACTCATATATATATATATATATATATACACATATATATATACTTAGTCATATATATATATATGTGTATATATATATATATATCTGGATTCTAGAAAAATGAAAATTTACCTTATACAGACTTTTAAAAAATATGAATTTAAAAATAAAAGAACATGGCGATCCACTTTACAAGAGCCTGTGTCCTGGAAGTGATTCACAGGATTTGACTTTGAATAGCAAGGGCCCTGCTTGTTACAATTCGGCTTTGTTGACAACAACTGCAGTGACAAGCTACTTTTCCTGAGTGGCGTTGAGTCCCGCATCAAGGACGGGCCCCTGAAAGCGAAGACAACATCTCCCACTCTCTATCCCCGTGGACCCTTGGCACGGTCTGGAACGGCCAGGTCAGCAGCAGGAGGAATGGTTTCATGGAATTCGGTGGGGATCTCTAGTGGTAATTTTGTTGGCAGGCATTCCTGGTCTCTGAAGCTCTGAAAGACACCGTTCTCAGAACGACTTAACAGGAAGCCTCACCCATTAACAGAGGAAGCTGAGGAAGGAAGAAAAGATGGTGGGGGGGGGGGGTAGGGTCAGTATATCAAACAATAAGCAAAGTCATGTGCCTTGGGACTGTGTCTGTGTAGTCAGAGGAAACACCACCATCTGTGCCTTCCTTGCTGCCCCCCCCCCCCCCCCCCGCCCAACACCCTTCTAGGTATCCGGAACTCTGCTGGCCCAGATCATTCCTCATTTCCCAGGCTGACTCAGAAATGTCCTGCCTTAGGATATTACGCTCTGGAACGCCTCCTGCTTCTGCTTCCCATCCTCTCCAAGTCCGTTGCCCAGCCATCACCGCCCTTCATCACCTTCAAAGCCAAAGTGCACCTCTTTTACAGGAAGTAATCTGGCAGCCGGAAAAGTGGTCTCGACTTTCCTCACGATTCTCACCCTGTGTTAGCGCGTGTGTGAGAGGCAGTGTCTTATTCCGTGTCCAAAATTAAAAGCTTTGTCCATTTGCTACCTTTTTTTTTTTCATTAATTCGTCAAGCATTTGTTCCAAACCTCCTCCGTGTACCTACGGTGCTAGGCTTCAGAATTTGAAGATGAGTAAGATCGCGTTCCTGCATCATGGAGCTTCCAGGCCAGTGGGAGAAAGTAGGCAATATCAGAACAGAGTAATCTGGGAGCACGTAAGAGGGACATGTCACCCAGCTGGGGTGTTTGCTTGTGGGGGGTGGTCAAGGAAGGCTGACACCTTGAAGGCAAGTGGGAAGTAGACCAATGAATGGTGGGGAAGGATGTTCCTGGCACAGAGATAGCATGGCACAGGGCCAGAGGATTGAAACATATTCCAAGAACTGGTCCCTGGAGGTCAAGCGGGACGGTGTAATGAGGACAGTTACTGGGGAAAGTGAAGCTGGACAGTGAGCAGAAGCCTGCTGGTGAAAGGTCTTGTCAACCCTGCCATGGAATCTGGGTTAGTCCCTGGTGGCTTGGAGGTGGCCTATACCGATCAGGCACCCATCCTTCCAGGTATGATCATCTGGTACCTCTGGCTGAGTTCCCACAGAAGCAGGTTCTGAGACACAGATTCAAGGGCAAGAAGGCTAATTGGGAGGTGACTCAAAGAACTGTTAGGGGAATGGGGAAGCGGGTTGGAGAAAGGGCAGGCGGCCACTACAGGGAGTGTTGACAAGCAGGTTGTTGCCGTGAGCAGCTCCCCTCAGACGTCTGGAAAGCTGTAGAATGAGCTGCAGAGTCATTCCACTTGAGGGGCGAAATGCTACCCACTGGGTCCCCTTGGTCTTTGCTCAAAGGGCTGCTCTTGGGTGCTTCAGTGCCCCAACACTGCGTCCTCCCTGTGTGAGGGTCATGGGAGCCTTCAGTCAGAGAGAACTCGCAGGTTCAATGGCTTGAAGAGGAAGCCATTGGTGTATAAAGGAACAGCAAGTGACAAGGGATGAAGGGGGACACAAGCATCTACTACAACTGGTTATTCAGATAGAATAATCTGGACGAACACGGCGGGTCTTGGAGTCAAGGCAGGAAAGAGCCCACACAAGGGGGAGAGAAGAGAGTTGTTAGGTGAAGGCACAGTTGACAGAGGTGTGGGCAGTCATGAATGGCAGCCATGAGGGAAGGCACGTGTCAGGAGTCCCAGTACACCAAGGCCCGAAGGGGGGACCCCAGCCTCCTCTCCCCGCAGGCAGGACAGCCCTGAGGCTTGTTCTACAACGCTGGTTTCCGGAGGTCTGAGCAGAAGGCTCACAACGTGCCACGGATGCTCCCTGTGTTGGCCGCCTTCCTCTTCCTGGCCCTCTTCCCCACTCCCCTAAACAGGTCTTCTTAAGCCAGTCAACCTTCTTGGTGGAAGATGGTGAGAGCTGGAATGGAGGAAGACAGGTTACCCAACAGGAGTGTGATCTGAGGCAGAAAATTGCAGTCCTGACCAGGGACGGCTTGCTGGACGAGAAGCTGAGGGCAGAAGCACCGTGTCGAAGGATCAGATGCTCCGGCCAGAGGACGGATGCTCCGGTGACATGATGTGCCCAAGAGAAGCATCTCCCAGGGCACAGAGTGGGGCGAGTGAATCAAGGACAGCCAGTCCACCTCTCACAGCCTTTGACCTGCACTATTCAGACTGGTATCTGCGCTGCCCCAAACCCTCATTTCATGGCAAACACTGCTTTATCCAGCCATGCCTTACACTTGTGAGCTTGTCACAACACAGCGTCTAAATCACTTTTCATTGACTGCATACCTCTTCTCCTTCAAAATCACTGGGTCCGCTGGGCAGAGCAGGTATTAATACCAATTCCCTATTGAGCCGGGAGGCCAAAGCTTATCTTTAGCCTCAAGGTTCAGCGTTCATTCCAGGACACTATGTCCCCCCCAGGAGACGAGGTCATTGGCGCTCGGCAAGGACCACATTCTGAATGTTTACCATACATCTTTATCATTGGTTAGTTGGTGCTCCAGGGTCAGTAACCAGACTTCTCAATTTCTGCAGGTCCCTGTCACCATCAAATTTCTTGGCTTGATAATGATCTGACTTAAATGAGGTGTGACCTAGGGGGTGCTACAGATGGAATGCTTGTGCTCCCCCCCCCCCACCAAATTCATGTGCTGACATCCCAACCTCCAGTGTGACGGTGTTAGGAGGTGACCAGGGCACGACGGTGGAGCCCTCAACCATGGGATTCGTGCCCTTATAGGGGACTGAAGAGACCAAAGTTTTCCCTTCTACCACGTGAGGACAGGGTCTTCGTCTTGGACTCTTCTCCCTCCAGAACTGTGAGAAAACCATTTCTGTTGTTATTAAGCCACCTGGTCTATGGTAGTCTGTTATGGAGGCCCAGACGGGCTAAGACAGGTGGGTACGTTATGTCTCTTTAACTGTGAAATTTCATGGAAAATCTACTTGGGCAGAAGGAGGCTGACAGAACTAAACTTGCGGAATGCCTACTGTGTGCCAGACAACTTGTAATTGCCGTCACTTTGCAGATGGAGAAACCAGGGTCCAGAGAGGCTGAGTGACTTGCCCGAGGTCACACAGCGAGTAGGGCATCGCCAGGAATGGAGCCTATGTCCCACTGACTCCAAATTCCATATTCTTCTGTGCTTCAGTAAAGGTTTGTAGTGGATGATTGCTAAGAAAATCCATACTAGCTGTTTTTAGAAACACAACAAACAAGGTAAGCAGGCTTAGAGGAATCGTTTTTTGGGGTCCTCAGTGACCCATGGTCTGCCTCCTGCAAAGACACGTCCTTCAGCTGCGCCGTGAGCAGTGGCTGGGAGCCTGGGCTCTGGAGCCAGACTGCCATCATCACAGTCTGGCTTATTGTTTATGCCTTATTCGCCGTGTAACCTTGGACGACTTATCCAACCTCCTAATGCCTCAGTTTCCCCATCAGCAAAGTGGGGTTCATAATAACCCTTAGCCCTGGAGGTGTAATGAACATTCAGTGACGCTCGCGGTGCCCGGTGCACAGAGGAAGTAAGATCAGTTGCGATTACTTATGTCTTCAACCCACGACCTGTCCTAGAGAACGTCGGGGTGGACCTGAAAAGGCCAGGATTCCAGGACCCAGACAGAGGCCCACAGAGCCTGGGTGCTTTTGCGTCCTGGGCAAACTGTGATCCCTGCGGAGGGGAGGGAATGAACTCTCTGAGCCAAGTGGCTCATGGAAGGGTGGGCGGTTCTCATCAGAAACGTATTTTGGTCTGTGGTTTCTCGGAGCCATTTTTATCTTTACCAAATGACCCCCTTGGGAAAATGAGGCAGCTTGATATATATATATAAATAGCCAGGATGTGAGAGAGGAAGTGAGAGGTTTCCCAAGAGAGGGCAGAGCAGTGGTTGTGGGAGCTGGGTGTCAGCCCGCAACTACACGCTGTGGGCACCGGCCAGTATTGTCCCACCGGTGGTGGGGTCTGAACAACTTCCTCCCTCCTGGACAGAGGCCATTGTCTTTGTGACAGTGGTGGCTCAGTTTACGTAGAGCTGCCCTTGGCTGAGGCAGGGCAGTTACCGGTCTCTCCACTTCTAGATGGAGAGGGGCAAGGACTCTGGATCCCAGCACCCCTAGGAACCTCCTGCAGTGTCTTAGGGAGAAGAGGGGAAGCTTTTGCCTTCTCATGGGAGTCAGAGTTTGGGGGAAGGAGGTGTCGGAATTATTCACTCACTCACTCACTCACGCACCAGTCACTGGGTGTTGGGTCATTTTTTCCAGGGCCGCCACACCAAAGTATGAACTGGGTGGCTTGAACCACAGACGTTTATTCTCTCCCAGTTCTGGAAGTCCAAAGTCAAGGTGTCGGTGGGGCCACGCTCTCTCTGGAGGCTCCAGGGGACAATCCTTTGTTGCGTCTCCCGGCTTGTGGCGTTTGCTGGCAATCTTTTGCGTTTTGGGGGTCATAGGTACATCAGGGTGATCTTTGCCTCTCATCGCATAGCCCTCTCTTCTCTCTGTGTCAGTGTCTGTATCTTCACATGGCCTTTTATGAGGACACCAGTCATTGGATTTAGGGCCCATCCTAATCCAGTATGATCTCACCTTAGCTATTTGCAGCTGCAAAGACTCTATTTCCAAATAAGGCCCCATTCCGAGACTCTGTATAGGCATGGATTTGGGGGGCAGGGGACACTGTTCAACCCAGTTTTGGTGTCTTCTTTATGCCAGAAACCCTGCCAGTTGGCCTGGATATAAAATGAGTAAGTTCTCCCACAATTTCACTGTCTACAGAAGAGGTGGACACATAAGTAAATTAGTATAATCCCGTGACCTAAATATGAGCTAATACTATATATTTATTGAGCACTTACTAAAGACCCGGCACCATTTTAAACTATGTACATTTTCTATTGATGAACGGATGGCTAAAGAATGTGTGTGTGTGTGTGTGTTTGTGTGTGTATATAATGAAACATTATTCAGACATCAAAAAAGAAGGAAATCCTGCCCTTTGTAACAACATGGATGAACCTGGAGAGCATGATGCTAAGTGAAATAAGTCAGAGAAGGACAAACACTGTACAATCTTACTTACACGTGGAATCTTAATAAATGAATTCATAAATACAGAGGACAAATGTACGGTTTTCCGAGGCAGGCGTGGGGGGGCGGGTTATGGAAATAGGTGAAGGGGGTCAAAAGGTGTACATTTTCAGTTATAAGATAGGTAAGTTCTGGGGATGTAACGTATAACATTACGACTACAGTTAAGAATACCGTATTGTAGGGGCGTCTGGGTGGCTCGACCATTTGAGGGTCTGACTCTTGATTTCGGCTCACGTCATGGGATCAAGCCCCGCGTCAGGCTCCTCGCTGAGTGTGGGGCCTGCTTGGGATTGTCTCTCTCTCTCCCTCTGCCCCTCTCCCTCTCTTGCATGCATTTTCTCTCTCTCTCTCTCTCAAATAATTTTTAGAAGACAAAGAATACTGTGTTGCATATTTGCAAGTTCCTAAGAGTACTTAAAAGAGAACTTAAAAGTTCCCATCATAAGAAAAAATTTGTAGCTATATGAGGGGATGGGTGTTAAACTTATTGTGGTAATCATTTTACAATATATACATATATCAAATAGTTACGCTGTCCACCTTAAACTAATACACGGCTATACGTCAATTGTATCTCAATAAAACTGGAGAAAATTTTTAATTTTAAAAGTTAAAAAAAAAAAGGACATGTAAATTCATACAATCCTCCTAGCAACCCTAAGAGGTAAGTACGATTCTTATCTCCATGTTAGAGGTGAGGAAACGGAGCTCCAGAAAAGCTGAGTAACCCGTCATGGGTCACACAGCTGCTTCCTTTGGCTCTGGAAGCCGGGGCATTCGTGTCTGAGGGGCTGGCGTGGAGGCGGGGGCTTGTCTGAGGAGAAAGCAGGAGCTCTGGGAGCTCTCGGAGGAGAAAGCCGGCTGGAGGGCAGATGGGGCGAGCCAGTGTGCCAGCCGGAGGGAAGAGGGAAGATCCGGTGCCAAGGCCGTGAGTCAGGCACAAGCTTAGCATGTGTGAGAGGGAGGAAGGAGGTGGCTGGGCTGAAGCACAGTGCAAGGCAGCGAGGAGCAGGTGAGGTTAGACGCGGAGGCCCTCGGAGCAGAGGGGCCCTGGCGCCCGACTCCATCTTTATAAAGGGCTCCTTGGCTGTGTTCATGGAGAACGGTCAATAGCAGAGCAGGAGGGGAAGCTGGCCCAGGTAAGGGCAGAGGTTGGGAGAAAGGGCTGGGTTTGGGGTGCAGTTGACAGGACTGCGTTTGCATGTGAAGGGGAGGGGGGGATTTCTCTGGAAGAATTAGGGTGCCATAGGGAGATGGGGTGGATGAGGCCAGGCAGAGGTAGTAGCCTGAGTTCAACCTGTGTGTTAGGCATTTGCTGGTCTTTGAAGCCAAGAGGCTGAATCCGAACGGTTCCTCAGGGGTGAGAATAACGGCCACTTCTGTGTGGCTCTGCTCCTGGGACCCTGCTTCCTGAACATGGTTGCCCAGTAGAGAACTCTGGAGGGCATGCTAGAAATACAGACCCCTGGGCCTATCTCAGACCCACAGAGTCTTGATATAAGAGGGCCACAGCAGTCTTAGTAGGCCTACTGTGGTCAAGTGGTAAAAGCTCGCTTTTATTAAGCACTTCCTGGGGGCCTGGGTGGCTCAGTCGGTTAAGCCTCCGACTTCAACTCAAGTCAAGATCTCATGGCTTGTGAGTTCCAGCCCCGGGCCGGGTTCTGTGCTGACAGCTAAGAACCTGGAGCCTCTTTGGATTCTGTGTCTCCCTCTCTGTGTGACCCCCCCCCCGCCCCCCCCCCTACCTGTGGTCTTTCTCTCTCTCTCTCTCAAAAATAAACATTAAAAAAAATACCTTCATTAGAAAAAAAACAAAACAAAACACCTCCTATGTGCCAACACTTTACAAGAATGAAAGTTCTCATTTTTTTAAATCTCGTAAGAATTTTGTGAGATACCTTCTCCCCTCCATCTGTCACAGATGGAAACAAGAATGCTTAGAGTGCCTGAGCAAGGTGCCCAGGGTCGCAGACACGTGCATTCAAACGTCTGTGGCCTTCAGTAGATTTCACGAATCTCCTGAGTCTCCAGGCCTCTTTCTTTCTTTCAGCCAGGGGATTTCTCTGGTGCCTATGGCTTAGTTCGGAAAAGCAACGGTCAGCCTCTTGTCCTGAGTCTAGGTTAGAAATGTTACAGCCGTCTGTGGATCTCCTCTTCAAGTAAATATTTAAATCGGATCTAAATTTTTCCTCTTCAACCTTTCTAAATAAAAATAAATCTTGCCCTCTGGACTGTGTCCCCCGCTTCCCGTTTATTTAAGAGCTTCATTTATCGCGCTGAGTGCCCGGGAAGTGGGGGGCAGGAAAACAGCGGATGGCTGTGCTCAAGGAAGGAGTGGAAGGTTCTGCAAGCCCAGGCTGACCCCCCCTCCCCTGCAGCTGCTCGGGCAGAGCCCGGCCTCGGTCACGCCTCGTCCTTGGGGCGAAGCCAGAGCCCCTTATAGCGAAGCACAGTTGCTACCCTGCTCCTTTGCAACACGTGAGTTTAGCTGAGTTCCGCGGACTTGCCCCAGGGGACCGGCTCTGGAGGGAGTCACGTCCCAGGGGGAGGATGGGGGGTTGGGGGGAACACTCATGATACACTGTCCGGGATCACAGGTTGTAAACTTTTTAACAACGAAAAAAAACCAAAAAACGCTGCTTGCTTTTATTTTTTAGGGTTTAGATTCCCCAGGTCCTGAGGGCCAAGTCCACAGAATGAGAAATTAACATTGACCACTGAATTCCAGAAAATTCCACGTTTCCCACCTCAACCGCTCCGCCTCTTCTCTTTGTCTATAATTTAGCTGCAGTTTCCCAAAGACACGCAGCCAGGACAGATTCTTGGGCAGAAGGCCCTGCAAAATCAAAAATGAAAAAGAGCCGTTCCGCTCCCCCCTCCCCGCCCCCCACCTCCTGCCTGGCCGTCCTCCCCCCGGGCTCTGCCAGAACGTCCTGCCAAGAGCCACCCAGGAACAGATTTCCCCGCTCATCTGCTACATCTGGTCGCCCACTCCTGCTCCCGGCTCAGCCCTCCGAAGCCACGGCTGGCCGCAGACGCCGCAGACCCTGGAGCTAGACCGTGGTAGCTGAAGCCTAGGGCTGCGGCCGCTCTCACTTCTGCTCGTTCCGGAAACCCAGGGAGGCCCCACCCTCGCCCCGCCCAGCCAGGTGACCCTGGGCAGCTCTAGTCGCAGGCCACTTCCTAAACCACCCTCCCCCCCACCCCCAGCCCAGTCCTCGAAGCTTCAGCCTTTACCATCTATACATTTGCTCCTCGATTCCACGCCCATGACTTCTATTTAGCTGGGAATATACTTTATCTGGGATTCAAGCCACGGGAAAGTCAGGAGGCTCAGAAACTGCCTTGCTGGGGGGCCCTGGCTGAGGACATTATGCTCTCTGAGCCCGCATTTTTCCGTCTTGAAAACAGAGCGATATCTCCTAGGCAATAGCTGTTTGTCAGGTGCGCTGAAACCTGCTGGTGAAAGGTAAATCTTCATTTTAACCGATGAATCTTAATTTATTTTCTTCTTTGGTCCCCCTTTCCCTTTGTAGTTGTTCTGTCGCATCCTCAGCGCAGCCTTGGTGCCCCCAGGCAACCTGCATAGACTACCTAGTATTGATCTGTTATGGATTGGATGTTTGTGTTTCTCCAAATTTGTGTATTGAAGTCCTGCCTCTCAATGTGATGGGATGAGGAGGGCCTTTGGGAGATAGGGTGGAGCCCCCATGGTGGGATTAGTGGCTTTATAAGAGGAGGAAGAGACCTTAGAGCTTCCTCTCTTGGCCAGCAGGACAGAGGTGGGCCATCAGGGAGCCAGAAAAAGCGTCTTTACCAGAGATGAAATCTAGCCACACCTTGAACTTGGACTTCAGCTTCCCGAACTGTGGGAAATAAATGTCTGCTGATAAAGCCATCCTGTCTGTGATATTTTGTTATAGCAGCTGGAGGAGACTAAGACATTAGCCTTTCACTATTTTTCCTCCGTGGTCATATAATCACCTATAAACATCTATGTACGTCTATATAAATACATATATATTTATCACCGTTTTATTATTTTTGTATTTTTCTGTGTCTTCCTTTTTTCCTCCAGCACCTAATGGAATCTCTCTTAATTCACTCAGTTTAGCTCCCATTTATCCTTTTTATTTATTTTTATTTTTATTTTTAATTAAATTTTTTTTAAGTTTATTAATGTATTCATTTATTTTTGTGACAGAGAGAGTGAGTGTGGGAGGGGCAGAGAGAGAGGGAGAGAGAGAGAATCCCAAGCAGACTTTGCCACCCTGAATTTATGCTTTCTTTTTTTTTAATGTTTATTTATTTTTGACAGAGAGAGAGAGAGAGACAGAGCATGAGCAGGGGAGGGGCAGAGAGAGAGGGAGACACAGAATCTGAAACAGGCTTCAGGCTCTGAGCTGTCAGCACAGAGCCCGATGCAGGGCTCAAACTCACGAACCCTGAGATCATGACCTGAGCCGAAGTCAGACGCTCAACCGACTGAGCCACCCAGACGCCCCTTGAATTTATGCTTTTTAATGGTCACATATAACTCAGTGGGATAGCAGTAGTATAATTGATGTAACCATTCCCATATAGATGATATTCAGTTTGTTTCCAGTTTCTGGCTGGTTTGTTTATTTAATCACTGGTTACAGTGGAGTCTATTTCTGTGAATATATGTCCTTAGGTCTTAAAGAGGTAGATTCCTGGGAGTACAATTCCTGAGTCAAACACATACGTATTTTTAATCATAAAAGATGTTGCCATATTGCTTTCCAAAAGGATTGCATTAATATGTATTTCCAACCAGAAAGGTACTGTATAGTCCCTATATCCCCTTTAGCAACAGGGATTTTTGGTCTCTCATTTTTCCATCCGATCAGTGTAAATTGATATCCTGTTGTGGCTTTACTCCCTATCTCTCGGATTACACATGAGTTTGAGCTTCTTTTCATATATATATTGGGCGCCTGGGATTGCTTTTCTGTGAGTTGCCTGTTCATATCCTTTGCTCAGTTTTCTGTTGTGGTGTTTATCCCCGACTTCCTTGTTTTATAAGAGTTCTTTGTGTATTATTATTATTATAGCTGTTCACACTTTGAACTTTGACTTGCTCCCCGGGCTAACGTTTATCTATTGACTTAGTTTATGGTGTCTTTTCCAAACCAAAGCTTCCGATTTTTATCTCATCAAATGTGTACATACGTGCTTTATAGCTTCTGAATTTCCAATATTGATTAAAAAGCTCTCACCCACCCTACATTTTACGTGTGGTGTTCTAGTATTATTGTTTTACTTTTTACAAACAAAACAACGAATAAAGGAAAAAAAAAGAGACAGAAACAAACCAAGAAACAGACTCTTAACTACAGAGAACAAACTGATAGATCTTCAATCTACCTAGAACTTATGTTGCGTATGGGGTGAGAGAAGGGCTCATTTTATTTTCTTCTGGCTGGATCGTCATTTATTCTTCCATCCTTATTTAATGCCTAATCCTTCCCCCACTGGATTGAAAAATCACTTTTTAAAGACAGCTTTATTGATTTACAACCACATGGAGGGAGCTAGAGAGCATAATGCTAAGCAAAATAAGTCAGTCAGAGAAAGACGTACTATACAATTTCATTCATATGTGTAATTTAAGAAACAAAACAAATGAATAAAGGGAAAAACAGAGAGAGAAACAAACCAAGAAACAGACTCTTAACTACAGAAAACAAACTGATGGTTACCAGAGGGGAGGTGGGGGGGGGATGAGTGAAATAGGTGACGGGGATTAAGGAGGGCACTTGTGATGAGCACTGGGTGGTGTGTGCAATTGTTTAATCACTGTATTGTACACCCGAAACTATTATTAACCATACTAGAATGAAAATTTTAAATTTCAAAACAAGGAGCTTTATTGAAGTATAATTTACATGCTATGAAATTCATCCATCATTAAGTGATTTTGGTAAGTTGATAGAGTTTTGCAACCATCACCACAATCCAGTTTTAGAACATTCCCATCACCCCAAAAAGTTTTCTTGTATCTGTTTACCCTCTAGCCTAAGCAACCACAGATCTATTTTCTATGTCTATTGATTTGCCTTTTCTAGACAAGAAGAATCCCTTTTGTCCTACTTGAAACTATAAATATATGGTTAGGACTCTCTGCTTTGTTCCATTGAGTCATTCGTTTATCCTTCAACCAATTAGAAATATAAGCAAAGAATATGAAGAGTTTTTGAAAAGGAATTACAAATGGCTCTTAAAAGATGCTCAATCTCACTCTTAATAAGACGGAAAAAACAAGGACAAATGAAAATTATGTGAGATACCATTTTTCACCTCTTAAGTTGGCAATAAGCCAAAAGTTTGGTAACATAACTTGTTGGTGATGCTATGGGCAAGCAGATTCTTATTCATTTCTGGTAAAAGCATAACCCCTTGGTGCAACCCCTACGTCAGGCAATTTGGCAGTATTTCAAATGTATATTCCTGGCGATGGTACTTTTGGGAAATTATTCTACAGATATATTTAGGAGAAAAGGCGTGCACACACACAGACGCACACACTCACATTGTAACATTGCTGGCAGTAACAAAACATTACAAACAACCTCAACGTTCAATAATAGGGAACTAGTTAAATAAATTATTTTATATCTATACAATAGAACATGAAGCATCTGTGTAATAAACAACACAAAGCTCTTTTGTACTACAAATACCTCGGAGATTTAGTAAGTGAAAAACATGATTCAGAGTGTATAATATGATACCCTTTATGTAGAAAATATGGAAAGAACAAGATTCTGTATATCTATCTATCTATCACCTGTCAAAATTCTGGAAGGATATACAAATGGTGGGGGGTGAGATAAATTTGGGCAGATCTGAGACAAGGACAGGAGGAAAGTTTTCACTGTATAATTTCCCCCCTTAATTTTAATTTATATTAAATTTCTACCTATTCAATATTTTCCCTTAGTTCTTCTCAGGCGTTTATCCTTGTGCATACATTTTAAGACAATTTTATCCAATTCTCACCTTCCTAATGCTGCTGGCCTTTCAACTGTAATTGCATTACATTTACATCTTAATTTTGGGAGAATGGACTTTTACATTATGTCGTCTTCTCAACCAAGACTGGGAAGCTTTTTTTCTATTTGTTAGATTTATGTTTAGATATTTTGATCAGATGTTATAGTTTCATTTAAGTGTCCTTATTAAATCAATTTCTAGACAAGTCTTTAGTTTATTTTGAATGAAACATATTTACTACTTTTTCACCCAGATATTTATTGCCAGAAGACAGAACATTCAGTTCTTTTATTAATTCTAGTAATATTTTATAAGATTATCTTGGGTTTTCTAAGTACATAACCATATCATAAACCATCAGACTCTTTCGACATTTATATCAGTTATTTCATATTCGTGTCTCAATGCATTGGTTAGAATCCCAAGATAATGTTAAATAATAGTATCGATTACAGCTTTCTGTTCAAGTTCCAGATTTTAGTGAAAATGATTTTAGCACTTGCCATTTGGGTTAATATTAGGTTAAACCACATGCAAGTGTTGTTTTATAGGTTTAAAAGAGTTGGACATTGGTGATCTCACGTGATTTGATACGTTTGCAGTTGGTTCCCACACGTCTTTGTCTGAACTTTTTATTAGAAAGGGCCATTAGGGGTGCCTGGGTGGCTCAGTTGGGGTTGTCTGACTTTGGCTCAGGTCATGATCTCCTGGCTCATGGGTTGGAGCCCCTCGTAGGGGTGTGTGTGGACAGCTCCAAACCTGCTTCGAATTCTCTGTCTCCCTCTCTGCTCCTCCCTCACTTGTGCTCTTGCAAGTGGACACCATCTCTCTCTCAAAAATAGGAAACCAAAAAAAAAAAAAAAAAAATGGCCGTTAAATTTTTATAAATGTGTTTTGGGCACTAGTTGGCAGGGTCCTTTGATTTTTCTCTTTTAATATTCTTGGTAGACCGTCACACTGGTGACACCAACAAACTACATTTTCCAGTATTCTCACTTCTGTATAGCTTTTTGTGTGACTTCAACCAATCATCATGATGGTTGACCAGAGCTTGATAAGCAGCCAGATGATGCAACCAGAGCTTGATAAACCCCTATACAATGGAATTGGTCCTTTTAGAACAACCCTTCCCCCTGGCAGCCAGACACCGTAAGTGTAACGAAGCTTGGGCTAAATTACTAAACGATGAGAAGCCATCTTGGATGTTCAAGCCTAGCTGAACTCCCAGTTGAAGACAATCGTGAGTCATTCAGTTACACTGTATGAAGCAGAACTTCCCAGCTGAACCCAGCCACACCACAGAATCACAAGAAATAATACATTGTTATGTATTTAGGACACTAGGTTTTGGGGTCATTTGTTAAGCATTAATAGAAAATTGGAAAAATGTTGTAGTAGTGAATTATGTTGACAGATTTTCTTATAGTAGACTAACCGTGAACTGTTAGAATAAACACCACTTGATTGTGAAAATATTACTTTCATTCATTGCTGGCTTCTATCGGCTAATTTAAAAACTTTTCATGTTTAACTGATTGGTTGATTGTCTTTTTTGAATTCTGAATTACAGAACTTTCTACATTTTTCTATGGCCTAGAATTACTGAAGTAACATTTAATTATCCCTTTACATTTTTTTGTTGTTGTTTTTAAGGGCACCTGGGTGGCTCAGTTGCTTAAGACAACTTGATCTCAGGTCAGCATCTTATGGTTCCTGCTTGGGATTCTCTCTCTCCCTCACTCTCTGCCCCCCTCCCACTTGTTCTCTCTCTCTCTCTCTCTTTCAAAATAAATAAACTTAATTTTTTTTATTCTTCTTGAGATATAATTTGACAAATAACAGTATATAAATTTAAGGTGTATAACATGTTGATTTGATACATTACTACTAAAACATTAGCTAACATTAATTACCCATTTTTAAATTTTGAAAATATTTTTAGTTCTTTTATGATTAATGTTGATATTTTGTATTTTATTTAAAAATCATACATTTCTCAGGTTTTCAATTGTGCATCCATTTATGGCTTTTGATATCTTCTGTATATGTGGTTGTATCTTCTTTTTTATTTATAAATTTGTATGTTTTTATTCTTTCTTTTATCCTTAACAAAGCTCATATGATCTATTAATCTTTTTATTTTTTATTTTTATTTTTTTCAATATATGAAATTTATTGTGAAATTGGTTTCCATACAACACCCAGTGCTCACCCCAAAATGTGCCCTCCTCAATACCCATCACCCACCCTCCCCTCCCTCCCACCCCCCATCAACCCTCAGTTCTCAGTTTTTAAAAGTCTCTTATGCTTTGGCTCTCTCCCACTCTAACCTCCTTTTTTTTTTTTTTTCCTTCCCCTCCCCCATGGTTTCTGTTAAGTTTCTCAGGATCCACATAAGAGCGAAAACATACGGTATCTGTCTTTCTCTGTATGGCTTATTTCACTTAGCATCACACTCTCCAGTTCCATCCATGTTGCTACAAGAGGCCATATTTCATTCTTTCTCATTGCCACGTAGTACTCCATTGTGTATATAAACCACAACTTCTTTATCCATTCATCAGTTGATGGACATTTAGGCTCTTTCCATAATTTGGCTATTGTTGAGAGTGCTGCTATAAACACTGGGGTACAAGTGCCCCTATGCATCGGCACTCCTGTATCTTGGTAAATTCCTAGCAGTGCTATTGCTGGGTCATAGGTAGGTCTATTTTTCATTTTCTGAGGAACCTCCACACTGTTTTCCAGAGCGGCTGCACCAATTTGCATTCCCACCAACAGTGCAACAGGGTTCCCGTTTCTCCACATCCTCTCCAGCATCTATAGTCTTCAGTCTATTAATCTTTTTAAATGATTCAGTTTTTTATGTATTCTTTCACAATTTTCTTGATTTCTATTTTAATGTTAGATTTCTGTCTTTATTAATTTCATTTTCCTGGTTTCATTTGGCTTATTTTCTTACTTTTTAAAAACTTAATTTCTAGTAAGTTCCAAGAATTGACAAGATAAGCCCCCAAAATGTGAAAAGGTAAGCAACAATAATTCTTGAGTAAAATGGGAAAATTTCCTTCAACAATAAATTGAAATTAGTAGTGTAGAATGGACATTAATATTTCCTTTTGCTCATGTAATATGCATCCCCCTTCTTCAGGCAACAGGACATCAATTTCCCTTTGGGAACAACCTCTCCCTTATCCCCGGGCTAGAAGGGAGGATCTCAGTTCTAAGGTCACGGTGGAGCCACAGGACACAGGCCTAGCTAATCAGAGTTCCGCGTCTACCTGGCCACAGTGATTGGTCCAGGAATGGGCACATGACTCAAGATGGGCCAATCAAGTCTCTTCCCAGGGTTTGTTGGAACTACCGGGAAAGAGACTCTCTCTGTCCTGAGATTTCACGTGCTAGGGAGGCAAGGGAGTCTGCAGCGGCTGGAGGTGGTCTTTGTCACCACTAGAGTCTGTCTGAGAAAGAAGTCAAGGTAGAGGATCAGAGACAGAGACGGATTCTTAATGACCTTAGCTGAACGCTTGATTGCTATGTCTGCAGTTGATTCATCCCCTTTGAACCTTCTAGTTATGTGAGCAAGTAAATTCCACATTTGCTTAGTTAACTTTGAGTTGGACTTCTGTTACACACCAAAGGAGGAATCCTGATAGACACCGGAGGGAGGGTGGGATGCTCAAATCACATGGCTGGCTTCACTGGCAAACAGCTCTCATTCTTTGGTTACTTAGGGGCTTTCCAAAAGCCACCTTTATTGTCTTCATCACTTAAGAAATTCAAGGGTTTCAGGAGCTCTGTGCCAGAAATGGGGACAAAGCCCGAATACGTGTGTCTGTTCTTGTAAATCACAATATCACAGAGAGGATAGAGACTTGTAAACAAAAAACAGGGTGCCTGGGTGGCTCGGTCACTTGAGCATCACACTTTTGATATTGGCTCTGGTTATGATTTCACAGTTGGGAGACTGAGTCCTGCTATAGATTCTGCACTGAGCATGGCGTCTGCTTGGGATTCTGTCTCTCTGCCCCTCTTCTGCTCATACGCTCTGTCTCTCTCCTTCAAAATAAATAAACTTAAAAAAAAAAACCATATATTCTCCAGAGTAAAAGGAAAAATTTCTGTGCATCTTTAAGGTTTCAAATTGTATGTTTATGGCAGGCTACTTCAGCCAATGAACTCTCGAGTTTCCGGTGACATACAATTACGATAGAATTTCTCACAACTTAAGGAAAACCATCCCGACCCCATATTCTCCTCTAGATATGGCCTCTCTATTTTGCTTCCTTTATAGCAAAACTCATTCAAAGTGTGTCGACATTTACTGTTTCTACTTCTCTTCCTCCTAGTCTCTTCTGATGGGATGGCTTTATCAGGATTCTGCTCCCATTTTGCTCTTTGCTCAAGGACCCAGTAGCTTCCATGTGGCTAAATCCAATGAACTGCCTTAGCTTATTTGACTGTTGCAGAAATCTGATGTCGTTTATCAGTCTCTTCTGGGATCACGCACCCTTCACTTGGCTTCTAGGACCCATGTTCTGCTGGTCTCACCTCTCCCAGTGGCCACTCTTCAGTCTCTGTTGGTCCTTCTCATTTACCAGACCAGTTCGTTTTGGGGGGCCCCCAGTCTCAGCCCTTTGATGTCATCACTATCCACGTGTTCTGAGTGGTGATCTCAGCCAGTCTCACAGATTTAAATACCATCTATATGGTGACAGCTTCCAAATTTATGTCTCCAGCCTGGACCTTTCCCCTGAATTCCAACCACATACTTGTCATTCTCACTTGGTTGTCTAATGTGCATCTGGCTTCACACACCCAAAAAGGGAACTCCTAATCTTCCCACAATAAACCAGCTTCTCTCCCATCTCATTAAATGACAACGCCATCTTTTATCTTTTTAGGCTTCACACTCTGGATTCTTCTTTTACTCTTTCATTCTTATACTCCACATCCAATCAATCAGAACACCGTCCTGGATCTATGTTCAAACTATATTTAGAGCTTCCACGGGTACCACCCTGGTCTAAATTTCCATCATCCATCATCTCTTGCTCAAATTACTATCTTGGGCTCCTTACTGGTCTTCTGGCTCTATCTTTGTCGGGCCCTTTGCTATCCAACAGCCAGAACGATCATTTCAATACGTGTCTTTTCTTGGAATCCTCCAATGGCTTCCCAGCTCACTCAGGGTAAAAGCCAAACTCTCATCTGATTGTTTTCTAGCCTTCACTCGATCTGGACTCTCCTACTCACCTCGTGCCAGCCACACTGCACTCCATGCTGCCCCTCAAACACACCACGTCTGCTCTTGGTCCAAAGTTCTTCCTTCTGGAATGCTCTTTCTCAGCTCTGTACATACTTTCCTCCCTACCTTTTAGGTCTTGGCTTAAATATCCCTTTTCAGTGAGTCTTCCCCTGATCACCTTATATAAAATGACATCCTCCTATCACCTCTCTTGATATGTACTATTATTCCTCCACAGTTATTTTTTTTCCTTATGTTTATCACCACTTAATGCATCACGATTTAACTTATTTATTCTCTATCTTCCTACATTCTAGAGTAAGCTCCATGAGGGCAGAGACGTTGTGCTTGTTTTGTTAACTGTTGTATCCCTTGGTTGATAGCAGGTGCTCAAAAATGTTATTTGAGTGAATTCAATCAATGATTAAAGAATACATCACACCAGTTTGTTCCCTACCATTATAGCCCTTCTGTAAAATGTTTGAGATTCTCTGCGAGAAACAACCAAGGGCCACGCAGGGTTTGGAACAGGAAAGAGATGGTGACAAAGGCAGATTTTGAGGCAATTATCCTGTGGAAAGTGTGCTAGATGGATTTGGGAGTGAGCAGGGAGGCGTGAGGAGGAAACTGGGAGCAGGTTGGCTAGTAGGAGGTCATCGTAATAGTAAAACACACACACACGCACACACACACACACGCACACACACACAACACAAAAAACAAAAAACAAAAACTGATGATGACCTTGGGGGTTAAGTCTTTGTGACTGGGACAGAAAGACAACACTGCAGGAGAAATACTAATGTCTACTGATGTAGGCTCAGTTATGACCTTCCTTCATCCCTTCCTTCCTTCTTTCCTTCTATTCCTCATACAAGCAAATTATTTTAATAATTATGTGACTGGAAAAGAGACGATAGTATTTTTGCATAAATAACTTGGTTAAAGAAAAAAAAATCTCTATTTCACCCAGATTATGTCTCCTTGAGAAAAGTGGTTGCCGTTTCTTTTTCTTCAAGAAACATAGAAATGTTGTAATAAATGCCTCAATTTATTTTTCTACAGTGCCATTTTTACCCCCCAAATGCAAACTCTACAGCTGTAAAGTAAATGTATGCATATATATAAAGTTTATTATTTTTATTTATTTTGAGAGAGAGATGGGCAACAAGTGGAGGAGGAACAGAGAGAGAGGGAGACACAGAGTCCGAAGCAGGCACCAGGCGCTCAGTGCAGAGCCCGATGTGGGGCTCAGACTCACGAAGTATGAGACCATGACCTGAGCCAAAGTCAAGATTTGGACGCTTAACTGACTGAGCCACTCAGGCACCCCGTAAAATATATTTTTAATATTATCTTGGTAATAATCTAAGAAATAAGACTGCGACCTAAGTGAAAGAAATCAGACGGAGAAAGACAAAAACTATATGAGCTCACTTATATGTGGAATCTAAAACAAACCAACGAACCACAAGACAACCAACCAAACAAAAAAAACCAAACTCCTGGAAAAAGAGATCAGATTTGTGGTTACCGGAAGTAGGGGTGGGGGGATTGGATAAAGGTGGTCAAGAGGCGTCAACTTGCGGTTTTAAGATCGGTACTAAGGGTGTCACGTGCAGCGTGGTGACTACAGTTAACTCTGTTGCATAGTATGTTTGAAAGGTGTTAAGAGAGTAGGTCCCAAGAGTCCTCGTCCCAAAGAAAAAAAGATATTTTTCTTCCCTTTTCTGTGTGTGCATCTATTTGAAATGATGAGAGTTAACTAAACTTCTTGTGCTGATGATTTCACAATATATGCAAGTCAAACGATTCTGCTGTGCACCTTAACGTCCCGAATCTCAAAAGAAACAGGGAGAAAAGACTCTGGCCCACTACCTTTACAACCCTTTTAGATAATTATGTCTCAAAAAAAAAAAAGATAATTCTCTCTCTTTCTCTGTCTCATTACCTATCTATCGTCCAAATATCATGATAATAGCAATTATGTATATAGCTCATGTATATACGTTCCGGGCACTGTGTTGGGCACTTTGCATAAGTGAATTCGTTTAATTCTTGCAACGACTTTATGAAGTAAACTAACTGCTGTAGAAACCCAACCCAGAGTCTCAGGATCTCAACGCAATGAAAGCTTTTTTTCACTCAAATAACAGTTCAGTGCAGGTATCTGGCCTTCCACATGGTGATCCAGGGACCCAGGCTCCTTCCACTCGGTGGCTCCGTCATCCCACGGGGCTTTAAGTTCCTGTTAGACACCCTCAGCCAGCCAGTGGGGAAGCCAGAAGATCACCGGGGAAGTTTTGCTGGGCCAGGCCTGGATCAGTGCACACCCCTTCCCCTCACATCCCATTTACTGAGGAATTCAATCACACAGCAGGCCCAAGGGCAAGGGAGGCTGGGCTGGGAAGAAGAGCGTGGCTGCGTGTGAATAGTTGGCACACGCCAGCCTGCCAAAGGTGGGCCCTGATGTGCTATTCCCCACCCGCGAAAAGTTCTGGAATGTTAAGAAACTCGCCTAAAGTTGTGTCGGTAATAAGTGATGGAACCGGGATTCAAACCCCAGTTGCTGGCCCCCAGAGCGAGGGCTCTTTATCGCTTCGACCGCGGTGAGGTTCCACAGAGGTGAGGTCCAAGTGGCCACCGCTCTTCCAAATAAATGGGGACAAACAACAGCAACAAAAGCAGCAGTCACTCTCAGACCCCAGAGTGCTCCCGCTTCTCCCCCCTCATCCTCAAGCTGCTTGTTTCTCCCGAGCGGACAGCTAAGGGGGCCAGAAACTCCCCAACAATCCCCCCTCTCTCCGGGTGCTGGGTCCTCGGTGAGGCAGCCTCCGCAATTGCACGTGCCTGTCACCGAGACTGTGTTGTCCTGGTCACTGCCTGCCTGATGGGGGAGGGGCCGACTGGAAGGAGGAAAGGGGCCCGTGGCCCAAGGGCTTTCCGAGTGGTCTCTCTTGACGCATCTCATTTCTGTCTCGGGGGCCATGTGCAGAATAACACCGACTGTCACCTCACTTCAGGCCCCCTCGTGGGGTCAGGGCAGCGGGAGGGCGCTGAGCCCGCCTCTACCCTCTTCTCTGCTGCCCACCGGTGGAGTGACTTCTCGAGAGTCAGTCGTGCTCTCTGGACCAAATGGATTCAAGACGCGCAGGAGGTCTTAGAACGAAAAGTAGCCGGCGAAAACCGTGGGTCGTCTCCTCACAAAACGCACATACCCGCCCAATTCTGCAGACTTTACAGGCTCCCTGAAGGGTGTCCCCGCACGACACCCTTGAGGTCAACCCTGTCCGTTGAGGTCAGCCGGACTCTAGGCTCTCTTTCGCTCGACTCCCGCTTCCAGAAAGCAGGGGACAAAGAACCTCTCCCCTTGCCTTTGCTGCCTCCTGTGGAAGGAAACCTTCCAGGCACCTCGTAGGTTCCCGTGTCAGCCTCCATGTGGTCTGCGTGGTGGCGGAGAGCACAGCCTGTCCCCACAACAACCCCAGGCGTCTGGCTGCTGGAACCGAGCCCCCGGATCTGCTGGCAGACGGCCTTCTGCACAGAGCCTTGAGAGAGCATGAGTCACGGCCGACCGCTCCTTCGGATTCCCAGGTAGCGTGGATCTGACAGGGGAGGTTCAGGGGCCTCGTTTCGCGTGGTGCCAGCAGACTTTTAATCTTTAAAAGTCATTCGCTTCTTAACGGTCAAGAGAGGGTTTGTGTTCGCAGTCGCCTTTCGGCGGCTGCCCTGGGGATGGAGGGGACAGCTGGCTGCCCCTGTCCTGCAGCTGTCTTGGGCACAGGAAGTCCAGAGACTACTTGTCATAGGTAAGGAGAACTATAAATACTACAAAAAAAAAATGAGAGCCTCCAAGTTCAAAGGAAGTCCGGATGTGATCAAGGTCGGGCTGAGGAAGAGGAAGAAAGGGGGCCCAGGGGGAGCCCTTCTGCTTCCTTCTGAACCTTCAGTCTTCCTAACTGACCCCCAGGGGAAAGCCGGAGCTTCTTGGCATTTCAAGGCCTCTCAACTCAGGCGCCAAGTCGACTTTCTAAGCCCATGAGCCCGTGGCTCTGGTTAGCCTCTCGGAGCACCGCTGCTTTGCCTCCAGATTTTCTAGGTACTCTTCTCATTCTCCAGTTCTTCCGACAGGTTGCCCTTCTCCTACTTTCTGTTCTTCCCCGTCTTTCCTGAGGCCTGCTTCTCATTCCATGTCCACTGGAAGACTTTTCTAGACCATTACCAAGGCGAATAAGCATGGTTGTTCTCCATTGAGTGCCAACCATACACGGGTTGCTTCGCAAGCCTTACCACCTGCGAATGAATCCCTCAGGAAGCTTCCGAGGCAAGTATCGTCGTCTCTGTTTTATAGGCGAGGGAGCTGGGTCTGAAGGGGCTCGTTAAGCCTCCTGAGGCCATTCAGCTGGTAAACCACAGGACAGCAGCTCTTCTCCAACTAGCTTCAAAACCTCCATGTTATGCCGCTGTACCCAGGCCCACGTTCATCTACCCACCCACCTCTCCATCCACTCACTCAACTGATGCTTTTGTTCCTCCCTCAAATACCTACATGTAGCAAGGCAGCTCTCTCCCTCTTCCAAACTCCTGGGGCTCTCAGTATCTGAACCCCAACTATAGCACCACACTGTCTACACTTCTCTCCTAGTGTAGACATTATCTTTTTTTTTTTAATGTATTTATTGTTTAATTTATATCCAAGTTAGTTGGCATATAGTACAACAATGATCTCAGTAGTCGATCCCTTAGTGCCCCTTGCCGGTTTAGCCCGTCCCCCCTCCCACAACCCCTCCAGCAACCCTCGGTTCTCTATATTTAAGAGTCTCTTATGTTGTGTCCCCCTCCCTGTTTTTATATTCTCTTTGCTTCCCTTCCCTTGTGTTCATCTGTTCAGTATCTTAAATTCCTCATATGAGCAAAGCCACATAATATTTGTTTTTCTCTAATTTCACTTAGCATAAGACCCTCCAGTTCCATCCACGTAGTTACAAATGGCAAGATTTCCTTCTTTTTGATTGCCGAGTAGTACTCCATTGTATATATATACCACATCTTTTTTATCCAGTCATCCATCGATGGACATTTGGGCTCTTTCCATACTTTGGCTATTGTCAATAGTGCTGCTATAAACATTGGGGATGTTATCTTCTTAACTAGATTGAAAGTGCTGAGGACAGGGATCCAGTGTCCCTCGTAAAGCCTGCCATAGCACTTTGGGCAGATTGGATACTTACTGACAACTGGCCAATGATGGAACATTTACTCTGCTTTTATAGGCAGCTGAGAATAGCCATGTTCCCAGATGACCAGGAACCAGGATGCCATGTCTTCAGGTGACCTGAGCCAGGGGAAGCCATTCACATAAGGTCAACAAAGGGCCTCTTGCCGGTGTCCTGAGCCAGAGTCTCCAGTAACCCAAAAGAACCCTGGTTTTATACTCTTCCCAAAAAACATTCTGCAGCAAGCACGGAACTTCAGCCTTGAGACAGGAAATGTAGTGTTCTGTTTCCTAGGCGACCGTAATTCTTTATCTTTCCATCCTGCCTGCCCCTTTATATTACAATGGGATCTCTGATAACTGGAATACAAATCCGAAATACTCCTCAGTAGCCTCCAAGAGGACATTTTTCAAAGCTGCTAGAGATCCTGGTCCTCTGCAGCACAAGGAAAACGAAATGATGAAAGTAGGAGTTGTCTGAACCTAACTCTGTTCCTGTTTACCCAGACCCATAGACGAGCGGCCATTGTAAGTCACCCAGTGCCAGAAGCACTGGGTGTCTGAGTGTTGACGGAATGCCGTGGTCCCCAGCCACACCCCTGACTCGGGGCTGGCTTGAGTTCTCCTCCCCCTGGTCCTGCTCTGACTTCAGGCATTATTCACACCATGCTGTATTAGGATCATCTGTTTACTTGAGTACCTTCTCCACTAGACTGTGAACTTCTTGACAGCAATCACCATGGCATCATCGTCATTATCATTGTCACCATCCTCATGGTGGTGATAGTCAACATTTTCAGCGCTGACTGTGTGATATGCATTGTGTTGACCGCACACGCATTTTGGAATCCCGCCAAAACAATCCTGTGAGGTAGGCGCTCTTGGCGTTCTCCGGGGCCATTTTGATTTTCTTAAGTCCCAGCATGCACAGTTCAGCAAAGCCTATCTTACTGTGAAAGCTCTTAAAGACAGAGAAAGAGAGGGAGAGAGAGAGAGAGAGAGAGAGAGAGAGAGAGAGAGATTTGGGAGAAATATTTTCCCCCTTAGCTCAAAAGAACTTGTCATCCTCGAGATACAAACTTTTTGAACTGGATTGTAAAGATGGCCAATACAATGCCAAAATAATAGATTGAGGGGGCAGGGAGATAAAAGGCAGAGCCGGTGTGGAACTGACTCTAACAGGCTGTGTGGCCTTGGGCAAGTCCCCTCACCGCCCAGAGCCTCAGTTTTCAAACATGCGAAGCGGGGGTCATAAAATGTCTCGTGTTCTTGGGAAAACTAGGGAGAATGTAAGCAGTGCCTAGCATGGTACCTGACACAAAGTCGGTGTTTACCAAATTGTGGCCATTATCTTTATTTTCATGATCAGTACTCACTCTTTAATATTAGAGGGTGATACAGCCCGAGGTTTAGCCTGAATGTGTATCAAGGTAGCTCTTAACTCTCCACAAATAATTTGCCAGTGATCCCCAAGGCAGAGGACTACTTCTCCCTGCACAAATTCAGAGTGCTCAGTAGTGGGACATGAACGTGCCACGCAAGCGATCTAAGGATCCTCAAGCATGTTATTTTGATCTGGAGTTAAGTTCCTTAACGTCTTCAGAAGATTCACGGGAGCTTTGTTAGACTGAGGTCACCGCAAACACTCCTGTTCCGGGTCAAGAGTGAACATGACCACACAGAGCTCTTGCTTGGCAACAACTAGAGGCCTTAGAAGCTGGTGGGGGGAGGCAGAGGCAGACAGAGAGCCCATGGGGATGTCCCTCGGGTGCATCGGAAGGCCAACTTCGGGAATGCCCATAACAAGGGTTTCTGTTGTGTTTTATTTAGGTTGTAGTCGGGTGGTTTGCCCAGTCATCCACTGGCCCAGGCACTTGCCAGAACTGCCTGCAGAGGCAAGGTGATGAGGAAGCCAGCTCCAGCCTGCCATCCAGGCTGGGCTCCCGCCAAGTGCTTTGGGCAGTCACTAGATGACTTGGGGCCCGGGAGATAAGAGGCTTAGACGCCAGTCTTAAATCTCCCTGGCTTTTCTTTCCATCCTGGATTTACGGAGCACAGAAATGCTCGCAAAGCCACAGCCTCCGAGATTCTTTACTGGGAGAAGCCCTGGGATCCTTGCTCTGCTGCTGTCAGTAACCACAGCCTCTGTCACAGCCGGGGCAACCGAGAAGGAAGAGGGTCGGTGCCCCTCCCCCCGCCCGCCCCCCTCCCCCCCAACACTTGGCGTGAACAAGTTCATGTAGGTTGTTTCCTATACCTGGTGAAGATAATGAGGGAGCTCTTACTGAGGGTGGAAAACGGGAGAGGCAGTTTGAAGCCAAAAGCATGGAGTGGCTAAACATCTCAAGGTTAACACACAGGGCTCCCAGGGGGAAGAAGGGTGTGCTCAGCTCTGGCCTGGCTCCCAGGTGACTGGAGCAGGAGCTCGGGGTGGGGAAGCTTCCTGGAGAGCGCAGTCCCAGAAGGCATGCTCCAGGAGCATTTCCGCCATGGCCTGGGCCATGCCTCTTAGGGGATGTAGGAGGAACAGCCGATTCTCTAAATTAAAAACTGTGGGAGAGCATTCTGTCTCGTCGTGTTCACTCTGCCTCCGCCTTTCCGTCTTGTGCCGCCCTCATCTAGCTACTATTTTTTTTTAATTTTTTTTAATATTTATTTATTTATGAGACACGGAGCGTGAGCGGGGGAGGGGCAGAGAGAGAGCGAGACACGGAATCCGAAGCAGGCTCCAGGCTCCGAGCTGTCAGCGCAGAGCCCGACGCGGGGCTCGAACTCACGGGCTGCGAGATCATGACCTGGGCGGAAGTCCGACACTTCACCGACTGAGCCACTCAGGCCCCCCTCATCTAGCTACTATTTTGACATTGCATTGCCAATCTTTCCACTTCACTTCAGAAATCATACCCACTGTATTTCTCGGAGACGACAAGCTCGTTTTCATTAGAGGGAAAAAGCAGGATTGGCTAATGTTTCTACCAAATAGTTTTTCTTTCTTTCTCTCTTTCTTTCTTTCTTTCTTTCTTTCTTTCTTTCTTTCTTTCTTTCATGTGCTTTTTTATCCTGGAATAAGATATTCCAGTTTGTTCTGATCTTCCTGATCTATTCAAAATGTTCTCACTCCTCATGCCCTTAATTAAATCTTCAAGTTGGAAACTACGTAGTGAGATTCGTTATTCAAAATACCAAGAGAAAACATAAGTAGGCCTCATCTTTTGCTGTAACAATGCCAGTTTTCCATAATCTGACCTTCACTTGACATCAGCAGACCAGAACCTTTCTTCAAAGCAGCGTATATATTTTTATAACCGAGATGCGCACGATGACGACAGAGGATTATCTTCGGTCATTAAAGATGCTGGAACATTCTTTATTACAGATGGAAAAAATAGCCCCGCGGTTAGTTATGATTCCTGTTTGCAAAGCTGACTTGAGCTGTCTTTTGTTGTTATAAGGTGTGGACTCCAACTGTAGGATTATAAGTACCTATGTTCTTTAGAACCAATATTTAAAAGCAGATTAGGTATGTGACTCACACATTCTGCAGTCATATTTTGCAGAATAGCGAGAACTATGTGCGATCATAAAAAATGCAAATATACTCACAAACAAGAAAACCCTCTGGATACTTTTCCCCGAGCAAGCCGTATTTATTTTCGAGGGAAACCTAGGGATGCATTGCTTTCAGGACATATGCTATGTTTTATTCTCCCATGATCTTTTCGTTTGTTTGTTTTATAAGAAAAGAACCAATGGTGCTTTTAATCCATAAATCATTCTGGAATATGAATGAATAAGTGACCAGTTACAGGGAGAACTGGCGTTGCCACAAGATGCCAGGGTCAAAAGAAATTTAGCTGGACAATAAAACTTTTGGTCACCCTTCAACATAGAACATACATTAAATTTAAGACAAAGATGCAAAACTGTGCAAGTAATAAAGACTCTTAACTCCAGTTTGGATGTTTGGCTGGTGACAGCTTTCAAGCTCATCCGTCCCCTCTCCCTTTCTGCCCCAGACCTGGGCAAGCTGACGAGAAAGCGCAGGGTCGCCATTCCATTGGCATCAGAGGGCGGGCAAACCGTGCAAGGCCTGGGCTATGCAGGAGCCCTCACCCCAGCCTCCCCCTTCCGACCACAATAAAAACCAACGCCAGTTGCCTTTCCCTGCTCCCTTGAGCCATTCTTGGACTTCCCTAGAAGCCTGCCCTGCACCCCTCTTCCCCAGAAATCTGATAACGTAACAAACCTTTTCATATCCTCTCGGTATGTGTCTGTGGCATCACCTGTTTTGACATCTGAACCAAACTTTGGTTCACCTCTGCAGGGTGATCACAACAAAATGGTACGATCCCGTTAAAAAGTTCTTAGGTACATTCACGTATTAATAATCCCCCCCCTCAGCAGAAAAAAACAACCCACGGAGAAATATACTGAAACATGAACCGTGGCTGTCTCTGAGTGGTAGGATATGGGTATTCTCTTTCTTCTTCATATTTCTCTGTATTTTCTAAAATTCCTGCTACAAAGATATGCTTTTTTATATGTATGCAAAAAGCCGTGTAGCATGCAACAGAGTCGAAAATGTTCTGCTTTAAGAGAAGAGAAGGAAAATGCTCAAATCATTTTGATCCATTTTAACTTTGCCTAATCCTGAATTACATACACAAAGAAACAGAATCAAGGCTCACATGATCTGTTCTCTCTTTTAAAAAGAAGAACAAGGAAGCATAAGTGCACGAAGTTAAGTTTCACTTTTTAGGAAAGTTTTAATCTAATCTTTGAAACTATTTGGATGAGAGTCAGCATAGGGAAACATATTTCTGCTAAAAAAAAAGAAAAAAAAGTCTTTATCCTCAGGACTCAAAGGCTGAACTGAACTCTTTTAAACCTAGAACCACTTAAAAATGTTAATTAAAAATGTATTAACATAGCATCTTGCACATGCGTGGCCATTCCTTGTCTTGCAGATTTCCATTCTAGGGACAGTGAGTCATGTTCTGTAAATTTCCTATTCAATCGATTGCTGGTGGGGGGAAGAGGCAGACACTCGTGACCTCCTGGGAAGAGTCATTACTTCCCCCATCCTAGAGCTGAGGGAAGATGTACAAGGTCACAGGACTAGAAAGTGGCAGAGCTAGTCCTCAGAGCCAGGCAGGCTGATTTGAAATCCCCATCCCCTCTTCCCTCCGGATGATCCTGATTTAAAAGGGGCTGAACAAACAATGAAGTTTTTCAGCAGAGCAGGTGTCCTCAAACTCGAGCCTGCCCCGGAATCGCCTAGAGGACTTGCTCAGGCACGTGCTGGATCCCACCACCAGGGATTCAGGCTCGGGAGATCTAGGACAGTGCCTGAGAACGTGCATTTCTGACAAGTTCCCGGGCCATGCTGATGCTCTTCCCCCGGCAACCACACTGAGAACCAGAGCGGGGAGAGCAGAATCGTAACTCTGGGGCTTTACAGGGCAGGTGGCTCCAGGCCTGAATCTTAGAGCCCTGAAGGAGTTCCTCTCATTCGTCGGATGCTTACGGCTGCCACAGGCTCTTAGTGGTCCCACAGACACTGGCAGTCCCAGAGCCAGCCAACCTCCACACCTGGCTCATTTCTCTGCGTGTCATGGAATTTCCTCCAGAGAGGCTTCCTCCTCTGCTCCCTCTTAGTTAATTAGCTACCTCCCTAGGTGAGGTTTCGCTAGACCAGTTACTTATAAAACAGGGAATTTCTTCTTTTGTTGCAGCCCTCAAAACAGCTCCCTTGAAATAGTATTCCGGGGGTGTTATTAGGGTTGGGGAAGTGAAGACGGGAGCTTACATCTACTTAGACTACTTATGGGAGACCAGAGGCCAATCCCAAGAGGCTGGGCCCAACCCACAGATTGTGCCGTGCGTGCATGGCCACTTACTACTAGCTGGGACAAGGGTTTTGGAGAGGCTGTTGAACCTTCCCCGGGGAAGGAAGCGTTCCCTTGGCTACCTTTTGGGGAAACAATAAGGATTAATTACACGATCAGCAGAGAGGAGAAATCTGCTCAGCCTTGAGCTGCATTAATTCTTTTAGGTCCCAGAGTGGCTTTCTCTGAATCCTTAGAAACTGGCAAGAAATTAAATAGAGTCTTAAGGATCTGGAAGAGAAAACAGTGTTATTCCAGAGGGTAAACACGTTGTGTCCTGATGACTCATTTTATCTGGCATGTGGGAAAATGCCTTGTAAGTAGTGCTCAGGAAAATATCAGTGAACAAAGCCCCCGGTAAAAAACACAGGATGGATGATCCCAACGTAGAAATTGAAATTTTAAGACGCTCCGACTTGGCTGCCTTGGCAATGGGCACCGCAAGGCCTCGGCTTTTCCCTCCCCACCCCTCCTTTTTTCCTCTGTCAAACCTAGAGACAAGGGAGTCGGTTTGCTCTGTGGGAGAGGCGAGCTTCTGGCCCACTGGAATTCTGGGTGAGTGTCCTGCCCCCTCAGGAACGGGGCCAGCGGAGGCTGTCGGGGGGGATTCCTCAGCCTCGGTGTGTCCAGAGGGAAGACCTTACTCAGCCTTTGCTTCGCAAGCAACCGTCCCCACTCTGCCGCGGGCCAGGGGATTTGAGTCAGAGCTCCGGGCCTCAGCAAACCCAACCCCGGGCTGCCTCAAACAACCTGCTGATGACAGTGGCTAGCGTCTTGCCAAGGGAGAGAAATATGCAAATTAAAAGCTGGAGGAAGAACAGGGCAAGTCGCGCCAAGCTGCGGTCGTCAGCCCAAATCTTGCACATCACGGATGGAGTCAGGCCGAAAACCAAATCACGTTCTGTCCTGCCGCGTCTTTTAGGCACTCAGGCCTGTGGCCCTTGTTCTCCTGGCTTCTGTTTCCCAGTGTTCTGGCCCGAGCTTTTGCAGTTTGGACGGAGTCCAAAGCCCACGTAAGCATGGGGGGCAGGGGGGGGGAGAGTGAGCACTGTCTCAGGGAGCCCCGGGGAGCCCAGAGCCAGGAACCCAGGGCAAAGTGCGGAAAAGAGACTAGGGAAGGAGAAAGCAGGCAGCCAGGGGAGAGGCGGGCAGCCAGGGAGAGGTGCGCGCCTGCAAGAGCTCTTGGCCTGGGACTGCAGTGCTGCCCCAGGAACCAGCTAGGAGGCGGCTCAGCCGGGCACCAGGTGTGAAGTAAGCTGGAAGGCCCTAGAAGAGTATGCGGCACCCCTCCCCTGCCCTAGAGTTCCTTGTCTTATGGCCCACAGAGATCAGCAGGCGGGCCTGTGCCCTCCAGGAGCTTGCTGGATTCCGTGCTATTTGTACCCGTTGGTCTTGTTGAAGGAAACGGCAGGCGGTTTCATTTGGCACCAGAAACTCCTCGGAACCAGCAGCAGCCGTCATCTGGGAACTTGCTGGAAATGCAAAATCCCAGACCCCACCCTCCATCCGCTGCATGAGCATCTGTAATTTAAGATGCTCCCAGGTGATTCCTAGGAACATGAAAGAAGAGAACTGCCTTGACCACTGGCTCCCAAACCTGGCTGTACTTTGGCAGAACTTTAAAACTACGTTGACGAGCGCCTGGGTGGCTCAGTCGGTTAAGCGTCTGACTTCGGCTCAGGTCATGATCTCATGGTCCGTGAGTTCAAGCCCCGCTTTGGACTCTGTGCTGACAGCTCAGAGCCTGGAGCCTGTTTCAGATTCTGTGTCTCCCTCTCTCTCTGACCTTCCCCTTTCATGCTCTGTCTCTCTCTGTCTCAAAATAAATAAATGTTAAAAAAAAAATTTCTTTTTAAAAATATATTGATACCTGGACTCCACCCCCAGAGATTCTGATTTAATTGGTAGGGTTGTGGCCTGGGTGTCAGGATTTTGATTTCGATTTTATTTTGTTTAAAAAAATTTTTTTTTAACGTTTATTTATTATTGAGAGACAGAGAGACACAGAGCATGAGCAGGGGAGGGGTAGAGAGAGGAGGAGAACAGAACCCAAAGCAGGCTCCAGGCTCTGAGCTGTCAGCACAGAGCCCGACGCGGGGCTCAGACTCACAAACTGTGAGATCATGACCTGAGCTGAAGTCGGTCACCCAACCAAATGAGCCACCCAGGCACCCCTGATTTTATTTTATTTTTTAATGTTTATTTTTTTTGAGAGCGAGCGAGAGGGGGAGGGGGCAGAGAGAGACGGAGAGAAAAGCCCAAGCAGGCTCTGGGCTGGCAGTGGAGAGCCTGACATGGGGCTCAAACTAACTCACCAACCATGAGATCATGACCTGAGCCAAGATCAAAAGTTGGACTCTTAACTGACCGAGCCACCCAGGTGCCTCTGGGTATCAGGATTTTTAAATGATTCCAGGGTGATTCCAACATGCAGTAAAGTTTGAGAAACACTGCCTAAAGTACCTTGAGATTTTTCTCCTAGACCACTGTTTCTCAACTGTTAATGCAAACAGAAATTACCAGGGCATCTTACAAAAATTTGGATTCTCATTCAGTTGTCCTGAAGAAAAGGAGATTCCGCAGTTGTAATGAGCGCCAATGCTCCTTAGATGCTAATGCTGCTGGTCCGAGGTTTGAGAAGCAAGGTTTTAAGACATATGAGAGTGACCATTGGAAAGAAAGGCAGTGAAATAAAAACAGGGAAAATCCAGCTTTGTGACACCTGGCCTGGTTAGCTAGTGTGGGAGAAAGACCTCAGGATCCAGAGGTAAGCAGACTGGAGTTCTACCTTCCCCGTACCAGCTGTGGAAACTTGAACAACTTATGTAATTTTTCTGATCATCAGTTTCATTAATTGAAAAAAGGGGATAAGAAGGCCTATCTAATAGAGTTATATAAAGATATACAGGGTGTCCTGTAGAAAAACAAAACAAAACAAAACAAAACAAAACAAGGAAACACAACAAACACTAAAAATTATATCAAGAAAATTTTCTGGAAAAAAAAATTCAAATTATATGTTGAAAGAGCACACCACGAACCTCAGAAGATCAACAGGAAAGAACCAACATCAAGACATATTTTAATTACTTGGCTTTAAAGAAAGTGAAACAAAGCCTTAGAAAATAGAGGCAAAAATGGCAGGTGACATATAAGGAAAAGAGAATTAGATTATCATCTCATTTTGGGCAGAAGAAAAGAGAATAACATATTTAAGATATTCAAGGAAAGAAAATGGGAGCCAAGGATTTTATATCCAGCTAAACTTACTTTCAGGTAAAAAAGGATGCATACAAACTGTAATCAGCATGAAGACTTGGGGATTATTGTCCCTCTCTCTCATGAGCCCTTCTTGAGGAATCTACTAGAAAAAAAGCTTCAGACAACTAAAATGATTAGCAAGACACTGGCTTAAGTATTGATGGTGAGCACTCAATAGAGTTACTTGTAGAACCAAGAGTTCTACAAATAAGGGTTAAATGGAAGAGGGGTGTGGTATATTCTGACTATATGCTCTGGAACATAGATATGGTGCAACTATAAGTAATAGTACAAGAAGGAGGTGAACATATGACAAAGACATTTAAGAACCTTTTTGTGTTAGGGTGATAGTTTCGTTGTTTTGAAACTATGGTACGTGAATCGTTGGATAAGATAAATGATTATAGATATTTTGTTCTGTCATTTCTTGTGTACTTGAGAATCATGTTTACCATTGTTGACAAAATGAGATATGGAAGAGCTGTATTTCGATTGGAAATTACCCCCTATTTTTGGTTGAATGTTATTTTTTTAAATTTTTTTAATGGAGCTAAGATAATTGATTTGAAATCTTTCCACTTTTCTAATATAAGACTTTAGAGTGCAATTTTCCCACTAAACACTGTTTTAGCTGCATTCCAAAAATTTCCACAGATTGTGTTTTCATTTAGTTCAAATACTATCTAATTTCCCTTTTTGATTTATTCTTCGATTCATGGGTTACTTAGCAGTGTGTTAGTTTTCAAATAGTTCAAGTTTTCTCTAGATATCTTTGCTATTGATTTCTACTACAATTCCACTGTTACCAGAGAACATACTTTATATGGCTAGAATCCTTTTATATCTGTTGAGACTCATTAAATGGCCCAAGATATGTTCGCTGTTCCATAAGAGTTCTGCATGCACTTGAAATGAATGTGTATTTTGCTGTTGTTGGATGAAGTGTTCTATAAATATGACTAAATGAACTTGGCTAATAATGTTGTTCATTTATTTCCTTACTGATTTTTCTGCCCACTTTGCCTATAAATAATTGATTGAGGGATGTTGACATCTCTGACTACAATTTCAGATTTGTCTATTTTTCTTAGCATTATCAATTTTACTTCATATATTTAGAAACTCAGCTGTGTGTATAGATGTTTGGGACTGCCGTGTATTCTTGAGGACTTCACCTTTTATCATGATAATGTTCTCTGTTTTGAAATCTGACTTGTCTGATATTAATATAGCCATTCCAGCTTACTTTTGATTAGTGATAGCCTGCTAAGTCTTTTTTCATCCTTTTACTTTTAATCTAATTATGTTTTCATATTAAAATGGGTTTATTATAAGGAACACGTAGTTAGGTATTGGTTTTTTTGCTTGTTTGTTTTTATCCAGTAAAACAATCTGCATTTTGTTTCCTTTTCTCTATCTGTATTTTGCTTCCTTTTCACTCTTTTTCTGCCTTCTTTCAAACTGCATGTTTTTATAATTCCAGTTTATCTCCTTCAGCTTATCAATTGTAGCTTGGTTGTTTTGTTCAAGTGGTTGCTTTAGGAGTTTTACATACATCTTTAATTTATGATACTATGCCTTCACGTGATAGAGTACCACTCATGTATAGAACCTAACACTGGGTACTTACATTTCTACCCTGCTTGCTGATGTGCTACTGTGGTCACATAGTTTACTTATACATAAACCTCATGATTTATTATTATTTTTGCTTTATATGTTTATTTATTGATTCAGTTAACTATTCTCTACACCCAACATGGGGCTTCAATGAGCCCGAGATTAAAAGTTGGGTGCACTTTCCACTGTGAGCTAGCCAGGTGCCCCTACATGGTTTATTTTTAAAACGAATTTAAATAATAAGAACAAAGTTTTTGTTTTTTAATATTTACTCACATAATTATCATTTCCAGTGCTCTTCATTCCTTGGTGGTAGACCCAGATTTTCTTCCACTTGATTTCCTTTACCACTTGAGGCATGTCTCCTGGTAATGAATACTTCCAGCTCTTCGATGTATGAAAAAAGAGTCTTTATTTCCCATTCAGTTTTGAGAGATATCTTCACTGGGTAGAGAATTCTAGACTGACACGATTGTTTGCAGTGCTTTATAGATGTTGGTCCGCGGTCCTTCGTTTTGCATGTTTCCAACAGTAATATGCTGCCATTCTTAACCCTGCTGTTCTGCACAGAATGGGAATTCTTGGGCTGCTTTGAAGATTTTCTCTTTATCACTGGTTTTAACCGAATTTATGATACGTCTTACACTTTCTCCAACAAGAGTAAAAGACACATTCATTTCAAATGCACACAGAACTCTTATGGAACACGGAACATATCTTGGGCCGTCCAACAAGTCTCCACAGATTTGAAAGGATGCCAACCAAATCACAGAGGGAAATTAGATAGTATTTAAACTAAATGAAAACACAACATATGGAAATTTTTTGGAACGCAGCTCAAACAGTTTTTAGTGGGAAATTTATACTATATGCTCTATTTGGTATTGATTAGCATTTTATAGATGAAGAAATTAAGGCTTATAAAGGTTAGGTAATTTCACCAAGGTCACCCAGCTAGCAAATGTTGGAACTGGGTTTCAAGTCTACGTCTAATAGGGTATAAACAAAAATAGAGGATATTGTGAAAATATTTGTTTTCAGCAGTGGTGACTGTTCCCTCTGTCTCTAGCACAGGCGTTACTAAGATGCATGGTTCTCTATAAAGCACAGGTATAGGAACTCTCCCTGTCTCTTCCAACCAATTCCCTCACATGGAATGGGTGTCTGGTGATTCCTCAGAGTAAAGAGATTCTGAGGGTGATACTGGGAGGTGTTTTCACACAGTGGTTGAATGTAGTGGTAAGAGAAGTGTGCGAGGTCATTCCTATTCACCAGATGAGGCCACTGAGCTTATCCTGTGGCTGAAGTCCTGGGGTGGCCTTCTGCCCAGGGGAGTTCCGTCCCTCATACACTGGCCCCTTACATTTCTGTACTTCATCACCAGCTTGGTAAGATCAGGCCTCTGACAGAGTTGGGGTTCTATCAGCCTGCCTATGGATCCACATCTTTCTTTCTGCATATGTATTCAAGCCTTTTTCTTTTCTTGAGGCTCTCACACATGAAATGCTTCATCATTCAGCCAGTTTTCGTCTACACTAGGGGAGGATGCCCAACAACACAAAAAATCGTATGCCCTTTTTTGAAGGTAAGGCTTACAGTCCTTTGAAAGATGACAGAGGGACAAAGAAAAACCTGCTTATTTCTCCCTATAGAGTCATACCATTGACATTCTTTATTTTCTTTTATTTTTTTTAATGTTTATTTATTTTTGAGACAGAGAGAGACAGTGTGAGGAGGGAGGGGCAGAGAGGGAGAGAGAGAGAATCTGAAGCAGGCTCCAGGCTCTGGAGCTGTCAGCACAGAGCCCGACGCAGGGCTTGAACCCACGAACTGCGAGATCTTGACCTGAGCCAGAGTCGGAGGGCTTGACTGAGCCACCCAGGTGGCCCTTACTATTGACATTCGTAATCCTCATTCATTCATTCATTCATTCCCTCCCACCCCACCCCTCTCTCTCTCTCTCTCTCTTTGGGTCAGTTCATCACTGTACATGCTATGGGTGCAAATTAAGTTGCGTACCGGAGATAACCTGTGGCTTTCTATTTCACGAAGACTTTCGTGAAGAATTTGGAGAACCAAATTCACTAGATGTGGAAAAAAAAAATAGCTAAGTCACCAAACTAGTGCAGTGCTATGTCAGAGGCAACCACGACTGCAGCTGACTATAATTAGCTGCCAACCTCAGGCTGCCTGAGGGAGCAGCTGCCCCATCGGGAAGAAACGGTGTGGACCGAAGCAATAGAACGGAAGGCCGCTCAGTCACCTCTGGGAGGATCAGCCGTCCACCCAGCCTTGTTTACGGCACTCTGCCTCAGAATTCCAAGCCTCTCAGTCATCAGTTATCTAAACTTCCTTCCTCTAATCGGCCTAATCCCCACCCCACTCTTTATTCCCCTCCCTAGTGAAGCACTCCCCTTTGTCTCTGGAATTCCCAATTCCCAGGGTGAAATCAATAAACTCTTGTATTTTTCAACCTCTTTCCTGAAGGTTCTCTGCCCCTCTTCACGTAACTAGAAGCAGGCTGTATCCCGGGGACACGGTTCCCTGCAGCGCTCTCAAATGGGTTCTTTCTTTTCTCTGACACCCAAAGTGATTCAGCACCAGCCTTACTCCTCAGTGCCAATTTGAGTTGTACTCCCCCTTCCCTCTTGCGAACCCCTTCTGCTCCTTTGAGGCTCACGCCATCTGCTCGCACCATTCTTCCTCCTCCAAGTTGTAGTTACTAACTAGTACTTTCTGAGTCTTTCCTTCTGATTCTCGGTAAAACTAACTCGCAAGTCTGTTTCCTTCTTCTTCCCTATTTCTGTCATCCTTCTTGGTGACTTCAATATTTAGACTGATGAGTCATCCAACGCCATGGACTCTTGGTTTCCTGACTTCCTTATACTGTCAACGATGTTTTCCTACTCTGCCTTAGCTATCCACCATGCCTTAGATCTTGGCATCAACAAAATTGGCACCAAGTTCAAAATTTCGAACGCAAATATCTCCTTCCGGTTACAAGCATGATCCTTCCAAGTTACTTGCTGAGGTACCTTCCCTTCAAAAATGCTTTTACTCAGGGCGCCTGGATGGCTCAGTCGGTTAAGCGTCCAACTCTGGCTCAGGTCATGGTCTCATGGTTCGTGAGTTTGAGCCCCACGTTGGGTTCTCTGCTGTCAGTGCAGAGCCTGCTTTGGAAACTCTGTCCCACCCATCCCCTGCCCCTTCTGCACTCTCTCTCTAAAAAAACAAATATTTTTTTTAAAAATGCTTTTACTTGTTTTTTGTTTTTACTTTCACTCTCCTCCTACCCCTCTGTTTCCATACCTATCGCCATCCCGTACTTATCCTTCATTTCTTTTCTTTTCTAGCTTAGATTCCATGACCCATCATTGTCATTTCTTCCTTGTGACCCTTAACTTCCTGGCCCAGTTGAATAAGGCTTGGAGGTCCAATAAACAGCACCTGTCTTCCTGCCCGAGTTCTGAGAGCTTGGGAGATAAAATTAAAACCTAGGCAGATGAAAGCTGATGAAGATATATCATCTTTCTTACTGATAAAGTTAACCCCCCGGAGTGTGACTTAGTTTTGCAGCAAGGACAGGCTTTTCAAAACTTATGCACTCAGCGATGCACTGAACAACTGTAGCCACCCCGTCTAACCACCACCCTCCCCTTCCATACCATGGGATCCAGATTTCTAAAGCCAGGGTGTGGAGAAGCAGTGCAGAACATATGCTTGCTTTGGGTTGCTGGATCCCAAGAGAAATATGAGAGAAAGGAGTGGGCTTTGTATCCCCACTCACTGATCCCAACCTCATCAATAATATAATTTACTCCTCTCCATGGGAAGAGGGAGTGAGGAGCATTACACCAATGAACTCCCTCCACGTGGAAAGAAATGTTAGGACTTGGCAATACATTTTCCCCAACACCTCTCTTCCTCTGTTATGCTTGTCTTGTAATAGCCCAACTTCGTGGGGTCTTTTCCCTATCAGTAGCAGAGCAGAAGGTAGCCTTCAAAATATTTTTACACATTTTTATCTTATTTGATCATTATAAAAACCACATGAGAGGCACCGGACATGTAGAATCCTCTATTTTATAGGTAAGAGAATTAAAGCAATGTGAACTCGCTATCATATGTTACAGTTGATATGGTAAATCCAATTTATCTGAGAGGAGGTGGATTAATTTCCTGTTGTTGCTGCAATAAATGACTACACATTTAGTGGCTTAAAACAACACAAAATTACGATCTTATGGTCCTGGAGGTCAGAAGCCTTAAGATCAAGGTGTCAACAGGGCTGGGTTTTTCCTAAACGCTGTAGGGGAGAACCCATCACCTTGCCTTCTCCAGCTACTACAACAACCTGTATCCCTTCCTCCATTGTCAAAGCCAGTAGCACATCCCTCCCTGACTCAGACACGTCTGCCTGCCTCCCTCTTTCCCTTCGAAGGACCCTGGTCACTACATTGGTCCCACCTGACAACCCAAGATAATCTCCCCATCTCAAAATCTGACTTAATCACATAAGCAAAGTGCCTTTTGCCATGTAAGGTCACATATGAGTTCAGGGACTGGGACATGGCGGACCATTACTCTTCCCACCAAAGGAAGGACGGCACCATTGCCTGCAAAAAGAGGTGTTCGTGTTCCATTTACATAAGAAGGACTTTCTCTTACCACATCTGTTACTGAGAAAGCAAGCATACAAATACATAGCAACATTGAATGTTCAGCAGGATACCGTGTTCTGAGTAAGGATTTAATGTAGGTTGAATACACACACCGCATTATCTAAGAACAAAGTTTTAAGGATTAAGAACAACTGAAGAAGTAATACGAAAACAATTGCCTAATTAATGGAAAAAAGGCATTGATAACACCTGAGGCCAGCTGCTTACATTAAAAGGAATAATTTGAAGAAAGCATTTGGATGATCAGTGACATACAACGGACCAAATTTCTCTTCGCTGTGTACTGATAGGTCTCCCACCTCCTTCTGCATCTGTTTCATTTCCTCCCACTGTTTTATTGCTAAATTGACCAAACTATTACACTGATACATAGTTAAAATATTTATTGCGCTTATTTGAGAAAGAGGTACATTTAATTTAAAATCTATATTCTATTGCAAGTTCTAGTCAGTGAATAAAAAAAGCATATAGATTTGAAAAAAATGCAAAATTGTCTTTATTTATAGATGACATATTGTATATGTAGAAAATCTTAGGGAAGCTACAAAAAGGGATACTAGAAGTGGTAAGTTTAGCAAGGTCTCAGGATACAAGGTCAATATTAAAAAAATCAATTCTGTCTCTATATTAACAAACCATTGGAAATTGAAATTAAAAATACCATTTACAAAAGCATAAAATGTGAATTAATTAGGGATATTTTGACAAATATGTATAAGGACTCTACATGGAGAACTACCAAATATTACTGAATGGAATTAAAGAAGACGTAACTAGATGGAGAGGTATCTCAAGTTCATGGATTGTAATGCTCCATATTGGTGAGTTATCAATTGTCTCCAACTGATCTAGAGATTCAATGCTATCTCAATACAAATCTCATCACCTTTAAAAAAATTGGTACAAATGGGAAAGCTGGTTCTAAAAGTTATTTAGAAATGCAAAGAACTTAGAACAGCCAAAAATAATTTTGATATAGGAAACGAAATTAGAGGACTGATACTACCTAATTTCAAGATTTACTCTAAAGCCGCAGAATCAACACAGTGTGGCATTGGAGGATAGATATAAATCCATGGAACAGAATAGAAAGGGTCCAGAAATAAGCTAACAGATATATGATCAATTGATTTTATACAGAGGGGCTGACATAGTAGGGATAGCTTTGTTTTTGTTTTTGTTTTTGTTTTTTTAGCAAATAGGGCTGGGACAATTGCACATCCATATGCAAAAACATGACCTTCAATCCTTAACTTTTGTACTATACACAAACTTAAAAAAAAAAAAAAGATCATAGCCTTAAATTAAGAGCTAAAACTGAAGCTTCTAGAAGAAAACATAGGGGAAAAAAATCCTTGTATCCTTTAGTTATGGAAACATTTCTTGGATAGGACACAAAAAATATGATCCATAAAAAGAAAAAAGATAAACTGATTCAACAAAGTTAAAAGTTTTGCTCCTTGAAAGATAGTTAAGAAAATTAAGAGACAAGCCACGGGATGGGAGAAAATTTTAAAACCATAAGTGTATCCAGAATAAGAAATTCTTACAACTGAAGATAATTAATTAAAAATGGGCACAATATTTGAACACTTTCCAAACGAATATGTATAAATGGCAAATAAGCATGAAAAGATGCTCAACATCATCAGTAATTGGGGAAATGCAAATGAAAACCACCTATTAGGATGATTAACATGATAGTAACAAGTGCTGGTGAGGGTTTGGAGCATGGGGAACTCTTACACACTGCTGGTGGGCATGCAAAATGGTAGAACTACCTCAGAAAAGAGTTTAGAGGTTTCGTAGAAAGTTAAATTTATGCTTACGTATGACTCGGCCATTCTACTCCTAGGTATTTACTCAAAAAAAAAAAAAAAAAAAGGAAGCTATGGGTCCACAGAAAGCCTTGCACACAAATGCTCAAAATAGCTGTGTCCATAATATACCAAAACATGAGAACACCGTGGATGCCCATTAACAATGACGGATAAACAAACTGTATGAAATAGTCACACAATGAAATACTGCTCAGTGATAAAAAGGAAAGGACAACTAATCATACGGCAACATGGATGACCGTCAAACATTGTGCTGAGCACAAGAAGCTAGACACAAGAGTACATATGTACCATTCTGTTTAAATGAAACTCTAGAAAAGGCCAATCTAAACTTCAGGGACAGAGCAGACGAGTGGCTGCCTGGAGTGAAGGTGTATGTGGGAGATCAGATGGGAAGGGGATTAAAGAGAAACGTTTCAGGTGGTGGAAATGTTCTACACCACAAATGATCGAGGTGCAGATGGTGATGTGGTGATGTGTGTCAAACCTTATGGAACTATATCATTCAAATGCATACATTTTACCGCACGTAAGTTATACCTTAATAAAGTGAATTTAAATGAAAAAAGTTGAGTGAGCTGAAGTGTTTGTAAGTTGTGTGTGAAGTGTTTTTTTTTCTCTCAAGATAGCCTTCCCCGTTGGAAGGGAAGATATCCTCTCTTGTAGGGACAAGGCCACAAATCAACTTAGTGGGTAAAATGCTGCGTAACACCGAACAAGTCATTGAACTGCCCGTGTTTCCTTATCGGTAAAATGAGTGAATTAGATGATTTCAGCTGTTTGTTTAATAAATATTTATTACAGCCCACTACAGGGCAAGCACAATGCCAGGTTCTAGCTGAAAAAGAATTCATTTCGGCCATTAAGGAGTCACTAGGAGTCTAGTACAAGAGAAAGAAAGCTAATATATGATTATGACCCAGCTTATGTAAACTTGGGGTATGGGGAGAATTGATAAGGGAGCAGTCTTCCCTGATGATGCAACACCCGAGTTGGGTTCTGAGGAGGTAAAGAAGGAAGAGAAGGCATTCTCAGCAGAGGGTGCTATGTGGACGAAGGGCCAAAGTTGAGAGACACACTGTGTGTTTAAGGTGCTTCGGGTGGCTCAGTAGGTCTGAAACCCAGAATTTATCCTTATAAGGTCATGTGGTGTCTTGATTGAAAAAAGGTTAAAAAAAAAAGATTCCTCCAGTTTAAGCAGTATGTAGACAGGAATCCCGTACCAAGTAATGATACCCATGTTGTAGTGGGTCACCTAAAAGGTTAAGGTAACTACTCCTTCAGTTAGGATCCTTTCTGTTGCAAAGAGAATCTTTTGGCTCACGTAACGTGCCAGTCCGGGAGCAGACTGGTAGAATGTGACTGGGGGATCAACCAGGTCAAGAGGGCAGCTTTTCACTCTTTCCATTTCTAGGCAGCAGCTCCAGACCCTATATCCTCTCTTTTTAATTTTTTTTTTAATGTTTATTTATTTTTGAAGGAGAGAGAGACAGATTGTGAGCAGCGGAGGGCAGGAGAGGGAGACACGGAATCCGAAGCAAGCTCCAGGCTCCGAGCTGTCAGCACAGAGCCTGATGCGGGGCTCGAACTCACGAGCTGTGAGATCATGACCCGAGCCGAAGTCAGGCGCTCAACTGACTGAGCCACCCAGGTGCCCCGTATCCTCTCTTTTTTATACCCCGCTTTCCTGAAAGATTAAACCAAAGTCTTGCAATCAAGTTTCATTGGTCCTCATTGGTCTTAGATTTTTGCACTAATCCTGAAGCAATCCCTGTGGCCAAGAGGGATGATATGTGGTGACCGGCTTGGCCAGGACCCAGAGGTCCTGGGATGGAGTCAGCCTCATTTGAAGCATGTGGGGTGGGGGCGGCAGGTGGGGGGAAGAGGAGGGGAAGGAATTCCCAAATAAAAATTAGAGCCTTTGTGGAAGAAGGGAGACTAGCAGATACTTAGAAGGAATTAAGTTTCAAGAAAAACAGATCTCAACAATTCTTGGAACAAGTCAGGGGATACACACACAAATGGAAAATTTGCCTTTTGTCCTTCATACTTAGGCCGCCTGGTCACTGAAAACTGCCTTCAGGATAAAATAATGTGAGAATCAACATACATACAAAAAACTGTCACTCAATATTCTAAGCACCTGTATTTGTGGATAAACAGTTTTATGAGCACAAAGACAAGGGCATAATTAATTCCAGTTTATAGACTCCAGGGTACTCCACAATAGGCCTTGAAATGGGCCTTGAAGTCTGGAGGTCCTTCTGCCAGAGACAAGGTGCATGGCAATAGCTGGCTGAGGCTCAACAAGTAATCTGGTGAAACTTTAGGATAGGATAATGGATCCAAGTGGGGGCCTAGAGTGGAAAGACCAAGCTGTGGCGAATTTTCCCTGCTATGCTACGGAGCCTGGACTTTATCCTTTAAGCAATAGGGTGTTAATTTTTATGCGTGAAGTGACAAACCGAACCTGTATTTAGAGAGCTGTAGGCATAGATTAGACACTTCCTGAGAAAAGAAGGAAGGAGATAAGCATAGGGGGAATAAAGCTAAGTTTTCAAGTGGAATACTGAGGGGGTTCAACCCTAGTGGTCTTTATTTTCTGTACAAAATAGGAAGAGTGAGTACATGCTGAGTGTAAGGGGTGCTATGCAGTTAAGACCAGCTGGAAATTGCAGTTAGCTGGAACGTCTTATTACCAAAAAGTTCTATCAGAAAGTCTGTTCGATAAACTCTTCCATAATATAAAGTCATACATATGACATTAGTAGGTGAATTGAAATCCAGGAGAGCCAAATACAATGTCTACTAGGCTATTTCACCATCAGCGTGAATGCCACAGATGGAAAGATGACACAGTTAGCCCTGGTCGCTTAGGTCCTTGTGACCCTAGCGGAGCATACGTGGAGGGTGTCAGGGGTTGGCAGGCGGCGGGGTGGGGAGGACACAGGAGGAAGAAAGCCAAGAGGAGCCGTGTGCAGAGCGCAGCGAGAGGCAGAGTGGGAAAGACAGCCTGACTGCCCTTGATGCAATTTTTTAACAAGCAGCTAAGAGCAGCCTGGCCGAGGGTTTGTGACAGCAGCGACACGTGCAGAAGCTTTGGGGTTCAGCTTCAGAACCACTGGCCGGAGCCGCCTGCTTCAAATGGAAGGATCGGCTATGCCACGCTCCATGTTTCATCTTGGGTGGTCCCAGTCTCCAGTGATCAACTAAAGTCAGACAGAGGCTAATGAAGTCAAGCATTCCTCATATATTATCTTCTGCCACTTGGCCTTAAAATGTCATAGTTAGAATTAATTACCAACAACAGCTTGTACTTGCTTGGTGCTTTGCAGTTTAAAAAAAAAAAATCACTTTCAAATATATTTTCTCATTTGGTCTTACTCGACCTGGTAAGGTAAACACAAACAAATAATTTCCTGCTGCCGGCCCTCCCCCCTCCCCGCCCCCCCCGTTACAGATAAGAGAGATTAAATTATCTAGGGATTTACAGCCAGGACAAAAACTCTCAGTCTAGTTTTTCTATGAGACCACTACACTGCTGCTTTTAAAAAGGCCTATGAATATTCTCTTAAAGAAACCGACAATGAGCATATCTATACACATCTGACCTTAATCATTTAAAATGCTCTCTCCCTAACAGGGAAGAAAGAGAGATAGTAGTCAAAGGGTGTGCTTATATCTTCGTGATGAATGTGCATTTGCACACAGCGCATGGCAAAGCATAGGATTATAACTGAATCACTTGCCAAAGCACTGAAATGGGCTTCCTTAAGAATCGATCCTGAATAAGAAATTAGGATTTTCTTTTCAGTAAGTACCTGATGAATAAAGCATATATAAAGATTTTCAAATTAAGAACTAGTTATATCAAACCCCGGCATACCTGTAGGCTGAGCTAAACCTCATTCACCTCCTAACTAATACATACTCTTTAAATAAAAGACTCAGGAAATACATTTGGACAAAATACAATGCTAAGCGTTCAGTGAGAATATCAATCTATTGATTCAAAGTTCTGTTGGAATGATCAGCATCTTCAATTTGGACACTTTTTTTTTCACATTCTATTATTCTGAATGACAGATGTGGTAGGTCTTTTGCAAGTCATATAAAATAATTATAATAAAGACTCACTTATAATAAAGACCAAAATAAGACCGATGCCTTGCATAACGTCTTCAGTTCTAAAATGAACGTATAGTACCTACTTCTAGTTCCTCAGAGGCTCTGCCCTAGAAGCAAATCTTGTTAAACAAAGATTCAGCAAGATTGGATGCGGTTTTGATTTTTCATTCCCTTCATCGAATCCGTGATGCCCTCTTTGCGCACGTCCAGAGTGGGAGAACCTGGCAACAGGCCTCAGCAGGGTCAAGTCTTCAAGGCAAGAGATGGAAGGTTGAGAAGTTTGAAGGGATCACTCCGTAATTTTCTTTTTTCGGAAAGTGAGGAATAAATATTGTCAGATGGAGACAACTGTTATTTGACCTTCCCCAGTAGAGACCTTTAAGGGAGAAATAAAGTGGAAAGGGATCTAGAAGATCACTGGTGAGACAAAAGGTGTTAAAGACACCAAAGCACACTTGAATTCCATTACCTTTTTCCAATCTTCCCACATTCTACTCCACCCCTGGCTCTGAGTGAAGAACAATTCATAAGACAAAATGATACATTATCTAGAGATAAATTTACAAACTGACGGAAGAAAATTGTCCCAGAGGCTACATTACCTCTTCAAGTTTATTGCAGTATCTTTAGCTCTTATTGCATATATCGTTACATGCCTTTTACAAGTCAGGATTATATATATAGTATGCTCAGTTTAGCAGAAGTTATGTCTATTGCTTCTCTCTTGAAAATCAGCAGCATGCAGTGGAACATTTGGTGTGCAGAGCTTTGTTTCAAAACGTGAAAAACGACTTAGGTTTAACTGAAGAGGGAACATGATCTTTATTGGCTTATATGCGAAGTTTAATTTTGGTTTTATGCAGAGTTTGCATAGTTCATGATTATTTTCTAATGAATAAAACTAGATGTGTTGTCAGTGACCTTGAAGGAGATCAGGTGACAGTAGCAAACAGAAAAATTTGAAGAAGAGGCATAACTTTTAAGGTAGAAAGGTCAGCAAGAACTGCCTGGAACAAAAAAACAAAACAAAAAGAATTGTTAATGTCAGTATTCTAACTGGCAAAAGGAAGCCTATGAAATACAGCACAACAGAAACACCACTGCCATGCAATTCTGGCTTTGACACACTTTCTGAGTTCTTCACATTCGTCCTAAAAACCTGTCCTGAAGCTACGACCTCCCTTCGCTTTTCTCAATATCTTAATGTTAGAACATGTGCAAAACGCTAAAACGTGCAGTAGAAAATAACCTGGACTTTTGCCTTGAGCCTTCTTCAAATATACAAGGTAGCATGAGTTTATAAGAGGTCTAATATTTCAACTTGCTTCTATAAATAAACGTACATTATGAATCTTGGTCCCGTTATACTAGTATAAGGAGTATCTGGCTTTAGGAAATCGTTTTTGAGACGGAACTAATGTTTATTCAGTTGCAAGACGCATAAACATCCTTTTCCCTTTAAGCAAAGAATGTCGGCAGCTATTTTAAGGGTATCATTTAAATTTCTATGAGAAAAAACAAATAGAGTAATATGGTAAGCCGCTATTTAATTGAACTGTGTGTCAGGTATAAATTATACCATTGAAAAGAAACATTAAAACATTAACTCATTATTTTAAATGACAAAAAAAAAAAAGCGCCTACATATCTTTACTGTATCATCCAAACGCATGCTCTTTAACTCTCTTGACTAGATTTTCTTTGTTCTAGCAGAATATGTGGACGTGTGCAATAAGAAAATGCAACTTGGGCTCCAATAGTTTCTACTAAAACTACTGGGTGTCTGGTTTCCCGTAACAGTTGTAATGGTTTCCTATATAATCTTGTGTGTGACTCCTTCACAAGAAGATTGTTCTCAACTAATTAAGGAATCTTGAATACTTAATATTCCTTAGCTCGAAACTTATAGGCTTTACCCAAGTGAAGAAATGAGGCTATGAGTCATGTGTGTCCTATGCATCTGAGACTGAAGTGCCCAAGCCTGGCACTCTCTCAGGAACTATTTCCATCCCGTCCCAGTGAAACTTATCCTTACTTCAGCTGCAGCCAGTGATGTCACCTCCATCAGGTTCACTGCTCGGAAAGCAAACACAGCAGCTGCCAGGACTGGAAAAGAATGCACACTATTTCAACTGCTGACCTACTCATCAGCCCGACAAATTTACTGCTATGCCCGCAACCCCCTAGGAGAGCCCAGAACTGGTGCTTTACGTGACTTGCACGCACGCATTGCACTTTAGGTCCTGCGACGAAGGGAAATGATCTCCTCCGGAGAACAGAGTGCCCGGAGGATAGATAAACTGAATCCCATAGTTTGGGGAAAAAGGAAAATTCAGTGGTCTTAAAAGAGCCGTTTTTAGAAATGATTGCTTTCATGCCTGTAACTTAAATTACAAGTTTTTAAATGGCACGGAGATCTAATGATTCCTTACAATTAAAGGTTTATTTGATGCAGGTGTTTTTTACTAACGCAACAGGGTTCTGAAAAGTTATATGGAGACTGTATTTTCAAGTTTATCAGATCACGTTTCATATGTCTCAAGAGGTCCTGATAGAAATGTGGCAATAAAGCGTTTTCTTAAAAAAATATTTTTATAATATTTTGTTATACTTTTATACTCGGCATTGACTTTCTTAGAGTGTCGTAAGTGGATAGGTATGCGGGGAGAGCTGCTGTGGACTGATCCCGAAATTTACATTAACGTTGGCTATAGGAAAAAGAAGTTGAAACTTTGAAAAAAAAAATTATAGGACACCTTGAAGGTCAATAATGTACATGGAGTGGAAAGCAACGTTTGCATACGTTGCATATGCCTATGAAAAGAAAGTAATGCTAACGTGTAATCTTTCTTCTTACATAATCTGCCACAAAGCCCCACATGTGGGAGTGCATCATCATGGCCAGTGAAAGGACCCATGTGAGAGGTGGGTGCCCTGACAAGGTGATGGCAAGCCTAAGGATGGCTCTTGACTTCTCCCCCCTTTTTTCTCTTCCATCAGCAGTGGTGGTAGTTTATTCTCTACCCCACAAGTCCTTGAAACTTAGGAAATAAATGGTAAGGAACCTTCAAAATTATTTGAAAGACTGGCTCCTGAGTTTCTGGCAGAGCTACTCCAAATAGATAGTTTTTTAAAACACATTTTTACCGTGGGAATCACAACAATGCTACTGACAGTTCTCATACCAACTCTGAGTTAAGAACCATTGCCAGCCCTACTGTATTAAGGTGGAAACTGGGGCCCAGTGAGTTTGGATGGCATGTTCAAAGCCACACAGGTAGAAAACAGTGGAGTGAGAACTTAACTCTGGCTCTGGAGCCTACGCGTCTAACCACTCTTAGCACTTAGACTGAAGGTGAGTAGTAATGAGTCTTCCCCGACATGAAAATCTGGGTGCTTTCCTATGAGTCCTCTCTGCTGCCCTTCAGAATGGTTTTCCAGAGATGGCCTGAAGGATGATGCTATGATGATCCTGGGCTCTGACAGGGGAGTAGACGTCAACATCCAGACCTCTTAATTTTCCCAGAGAGAGGCACAGAGCAACAAGACCAGACTGGGAAACACAGGCATTTTTTAGGGTACAATAGATTTTGGACAGTCTGGCAAAAAAAAGCATTGCGACTAGTTAGGCAGGAAAATTCTCGGGGTGGGTGGGGGGTGGGGGGAAGATGGTGGTGGTAAAACAAAACTTTAAAAAGCCAAATCAGATGGGATTATCTAATTTGTAACAAGGGATGCAAGAGATCAGGGACAAAGACTTTTACCTTTTAACTGAAAAGGAGAAAACTTAAGAACTTTAGAGTCACCGAGTGTCTATGTTTATAAGAGTATCAAAGAAAATAATTTCTTTCGACCAGCAACTTCTCTATAGTTTTCCTAATACCTAGAATCATTTTGACAATGGAGACATTTGAGAAGCTAAGGAGTATGATGGCTACTTCCTTTTTTGTGTATAATTCAACAGAGTTGGTAAAAGCTTGACAGGATGGCCAAACTTTCTGCTGTAGCAGGAAAGAGTTTTACATGGCGGGAAATTGTTTTTCCAAAGGTAGATAAGAGGGGGGAAAAAAGATCAGGCCACTAATTGACCTCAGCATCCAAATGCTTATGTGCTCATAACCTTTATTTATCTTGGTGTCACATCACAGAAGTTCCTTTGCGTCTGCCTCATGTTTGATTTGCCCAGCCTTTCCGCAGAACACTTCTGTTTGCCAAGGAGAAAAGCTCTCCACTTTGGGATATTTTCAACTGCAATCATGCTTCACATGAGGTAGAGAGACTCTAACATTTCCTTTTGGCCGTTTAAGCTATGCTCGTTAATTCTAAGCAACTCTATCACAAACATTCAGGCACCTTTGCTTTAAACTGTTCCTCAAAAGACCCTCATTAATTCATAATTAATTTTTAGTAATACTTACTAAATTAGTAATATTTACTAAAACTTTCTAAAGGCTATATAATAACTAACTTGGGCAAAAAAGGTGGTCCCAAAATATTCATCCCCCCAAATGTCTGAAATAATAACAATGAGTTTGGGTACCCCTACATGAAATTATCCATCCTCTGGCTCTTGATCTGAATTCATGGGAGGGGAGTCTAGTTCCATTTCTACATGTTCTGTAATTCTTCCCTGCTGATTTTTTAAAAACCGTTCAGGGAAAGTAGGAAACCGGTGCAGAGTGCATTTCTACCTGTTCATCAGTAATGTTTTTATTAATGTTCTGAGCTCCAGCAGGGTGCCTAGCTTCGAGGAAATGCGTTAGTCAACATTCATTTATTTCTCTTTCACATAAGTTTGCTGAGGGGTGATAAGTCCCAGAATGAGAACATTTAAATTGTTAGAGGGCTTAAAGGTCTTTCAATTCCACACTTCTTTCACAGTAGAAAACCTCTTAACCTTCAGGTGACCATTAAAAAGCCCATTCTAGTTTTGAAAAATCCTAATTATTAGAAAGTACTTTCTTATACTGAGCCCCCTTTCTTTAACATGCTCTAATATTTTGAAATGATAAACAACAACAACAGCAACTAAACACAACACTCTTCAAAATTTATGACACACCCAGAGGAGATTTATTTGCTGGAAAGTCTACAATCCTGTTGCCTGAGAAACAGTAGCAGAAAACAAGGCTTCTTAGCCTGGGAAGTAGAAGGCTCTGGGGAAAGGCGAGGGTAGAAAAAACATGACGATAACCCTGGCTTAACAGGAGTACATTTTAGCAAGTCATGTCATCCAGAAGTGAGATGGGCTAACTCGTCAGACAAGGACGACCCAACACTGAAGTGTTTAAGCAGAGGGTGAGGACCGCCTGTCAGAAACATCTAAAAGAATCATACCTGATGCCCTCTAGGATTCCTCTCCCTGTAGAGTCTATGCATCACTGCCATTCAGCCAAGACAGCTGAGGGCAGACCCTTCTTTCCTCACGCCAATCTGTACGGGCTCAAAATCCAATTGACACAGAAGGATACTGGGAGTTGTTAGCAGCACCATTAAGTGGTATCTCTGATTACACCAAGGGTGATGTTTTGCTTCGTGACACTTTATTATTACTCTAATTTTGCTTTTTGAATTAATGTACTATTATTCTTGACCTCTCAGCATTCAAGAATATGTTAATATGGTACCTAAAGAATCTTCTATAAGCAAAGGGACTTCTTCAGTGAAGCATTGTTTCCACAATTACCCAGAGCGGGATCTTGATAATGCTATCAATATAAGGTAAGGAAACGAAGACTCACACAGGTTAGATAATTTATTCAATATACACAACTGGAGAATGTTGGACCCAGCACTCTGCCAGCTTTTCTGCACTCCATCCATTGTTGTGAAAACCTTGTGCTATTTATTTGAATTTCCTAATAATCCCAATGATTAAAATAACTGAGATTATTTTGTATAAGATAAGCAAAATAATATAATTAACAAGAAATCTGTGCCCTATGTATTATCATACAGTTGTCTTGTATCTCTATTATAAGACCTGCTTAACTATAATAAGAGATCAATCTGTGGCTTCCTGAAAAAACAGATGAAATCTTTTTTGGCTGAAGAGAATACCTAAAAGGGGAAACTCAACCACCGGGAGTCAGAGGGTGTTAGCGAAAAGGAAAAGGTTTTGCATTCAAGTCCAGAACTCAAACTCAAGTCCAGAAGAGCTGAGATTTCAGCTTCGCAGGGAGGCTCCATGTCAGCTTAGATTTTAGGCCGTGGTTGAGAAGGGGCTCGGAACACATGTGAAGGTAGAGAAGCCAAGAGTAGGACTGAAGTATCCCTACGCTCTGCTGTGCTGACCTCACAGCAGCTGACAGTAAGCCCTGGCTAAACTAAAAGCAGGGGAGGAGAAATGGACTTTCCTCGGAGCAAAGAAGAAAGACTCGGGATACACTAGTGTTGGGCAGTTACACGGAAGTATCTAGATCTCAGAACTTCAGTACTTGTCTTCTAAGGCAGGTAAATCTATTAAATGTTTAGGAATTAGAAATGACAGGCACCTATAGACTCAAACTGCAATTACAGATGGTGAATGTCAGAAAGTAAAGGGGCTTTATTATAGAAACAGCATGTGTTTTACAAACAAGCACTTATTACCAGCAAGAATTTCCAGAGAGTTGTATCCTAGGATTCTATCCCACAAAAGCAGGAGTTGATCTGTAGCTAAATATCCAGAGAAAGCTCGAACCATCCATTTAAAGGATATGCGTAGCCTGTAGGCAAAGAAAAAAGAAAATAAATTTTACCAGTGAATGTTTTTTTCTTACAAACAGACAATGTCAGAAGAGCCAACCAATTCCACGGTTAAGTTAACTTCTTTGTGAGTCTTAGAAATCACCTCAGCATGTAAATCTCAAGTGCTCTCTTAAAAGCTGCAAAAGTGCAATGGTGAGAAGCCATGAGTCTTCAAATCAGTGGTCTCAACGTATCAAGAGGGAATATGTATATCTGCTATGTTACAGTTCAGCCTTTAGAAAACTCACTTCTATGTGCTATTTTTCAGGGTCTTTACTAATTAGTTATCAATGAGGTGATCTTACTAGTCAACAGTCCTTAACAGTTTGAATCATTCGAATCACGATTATTTGAATTTTTATTCAAAATACCAGAAAAATGCTTGGCAGCTGCATACTTTTCCAATTCAATAAGTTATAGTCCTACGTTTCAGTCAAAAGGCTACATAGGATGAATAAAATAAAACAAGAAGTAGGAGTCTTTGAAGGCAAATAGTTGTGAAGTTATAAGGGACCTTAGAAATAGATTTCTGATTTCAAACCCTTCATTTTAAAGGGGAACAACCGGAGAATTCAATTGACTTTGACAAAAAAAAAATCCTAAGAGATACGAGATCCCACTATTTATAAGTAGGTTATGTTACAATAATAATTTATCTCTGAAATCAGGAAATGAACTCGTTAGCTTTGGTGCTTTAAGAGACAAACTATTCCCTCACATTTCTGTGTTATCTATTCTTACCATCACTTAACTGCTCCTGAGAAGTGTTAGCCAAACTCTTTGCTGGAGCTGTTACAATATTATATAGATAAATATCTGTGCTACTTTCTTAAAGCAAGAGAAAGGAATCTAAAGATTGCCTTTCTTGATGTATTAATTCTCTTAAGACCAAAAAGACCCCCAAGTTTTCAGAAATTCCTCAATACTAGATAACTATTATTCTAATATACCAAGGTACACAAAGGGAGTAGCATTGACAAATTAAACTTTTTGGTTGGCTTTAGGAATATCTGCTTATGAATGCCACAGTAATTTTTGGCCACAAGATATTTTAAATTAAAAAAAGATCATTTGTCTTTTAAGTCTAAATGATTAAGATCAACTAGTTTCATTTTATTGGATTTGTCAGTGTCTTAATAGAACAACAGCACCACACATTGTGCCCCCCTCTATGTACAGCACAGAATTAGTTTATTATAAATAAAGTTCATTGAGGTATAATTTATGGATAGTAAAATTTACCCTTATTAATGCACAGTTCTATGAGTTTTCCTAAGAACCAAATGGAAACTTCAAAACTGAAAAATAACAAAAAACAGAAAACAACCCTCACTGGATAGACCCAACAGTAAAATGGTAATGGACAGAGAAAAGAGCCAGTGATTTTGAATACAGATCAATAGAAAATGCCTAATCGGAACCATAGAGTAAAAATGATTGAAAATGAAGTGAATAGTTTCAGGGACCTTTGGGATAAGACCAAAAGTTTTAACATTTGTGTCACTGGAATTCTAGAAGAGGAGGAGAATAAATATGTTACAGAAAAAAGTACTGGACGAAATAATGATTGAAAATGTCCTAAATTTGGCAAAAGATACAAGCTTAAAGATTCAAGAAGCTTAGCAAACCCCAAGCACAGAAATCCATGTCCAGATACATCAGAATCAAGCTGCTGAGAAAAGATCTTGATAGTGGCTAATGAAAAAAACATTTTTCCCGAAATGTCTGGCAGAATTTACCAGTAAAGCCATCCATGCTGGAGTTTATTTGAAGGTAGAAGGTAATTAATTAAAAATGCATATTGTAGGGTATTGTAGGGGCTCCTGGGTGACTCAGTCCATTAAGCACCTGACTTTGGCTCAGGTCATGATCTCGGGGTCTGTGAGTTTGAGCCTCGCATCAGGCTTTCAGTGCAGAGCCCACTTCAGATCCTCTGTCCCCTTCTCTCTCTGTCCCACTCCTGCTCGTACTCTTTCTCTTTCTCTCTCTCTCTCAAAAATAAATAAACATTAAAACAAATTTTTTTAAGTGTATATTGTAAACCCCAGAGCACTCTTATGGACTGAATGGTTGTGTCCTCCCACCCGCCATGTATATGTTGAAACTCTACCTCACAATGTGATGGTATTAGGAAAAAGGGGGAGCCCTAGGGTGGTAATTGGAAAAAATGAAGCCCTCATGGTTGGGATTAGTGCCTTCATAAGAGTCGTGAGAGAGCCTGTTTCTCTTCTCTGCTCTCCACCACGTGGAGAATAAGTCCAATAAGAAGTCCATAGTCTGCAGCCTAGAAGAGGGTCCTCACTGGAACTCACTGAAGAAGAGGGTCCTCACTGAACCGTGCTATCACCTTGATCTTGGACTTTTAGTTTTCAGAACTGTGGGAAATAAGTTTCTGTTATTTATGAGCCACACAGTCTATGGTAATTTGTTACAGCAGACTGAACTAAGACAGATATCTATGAAAAAAGATGTTTTAAAAAAGGTATAAATAATAATCCACAGTAGTGATAAAATGGAATAAAAAATACTCAATTAAGAGGGTTCGCATTTCTCCACATTCTCTCCAGCATCTATAGTCTCCTGATTTGTTCATTTTGGCCACTCTGACTGGCGTGAGAACCCTCTTGTACTGTTGGTGGGAAAGCAAACTGGTGCAGCCACTCTGGAAAACAGTGTGGAGGTTCCTCAAAAAATTAAAAATAGACCTACCCTATGACCCAGCAGTAGCACTGCTAGGAATTTACCCAAGGGATACAGGAGTACTGATGCATAGGGGCACTTGTACCCCAATGTTTATAGCAGCACTCTCAACAATAGCCAAATTATGGAAAGAGCCTAAATGTCCATCAACTGATGAATGGATAAAGAAGTTGTGGTTTCTATACACGATGGAGTACTACGTGGCAATGAGAAAGAATGAAATATGGCCTCTTGTAGCAACATGGATGGAACTGGAGAGTGTGATGCTAAGTGAAATAAGCCATACAGAGAAAGACAGATACCATATGTTTTCATTCTTATGTGGATCCCGAGAAACTTAACAGAAACCCATGGGGGAGGGGAAGGAAAAAAAAAAAAAAAGAGGTTAGAGTGGGAGAGAGACAAAGCATAAGAGACTGTTAAAAACTCAGAACAAACTGAGGGTTGATGAGGGGTGGGAGGCAGGGGAGGGTAGGTGATGGGCATTGAGGAGGGCATCTTTTGGGATGAGCACTGGGCATTGTATGGAAACCAATTTGACAATAAATTTCATATATTAAAAAAAAAAAAAGAGAAATATAATGAAAGCCACACATATAAGTTAAGATTTTCTAACAACCACATTATTCAAAGAAGTAAAAAGAAATGGGTAGGGGCGCCTGGGTGGCTCAGTAAGTTAAGCGGCCGACTTCGGCTCAGGTCACGATCTCGCGGTCTATGAGTTCGAGCCCCGCGTCGGGCTCTGTGCTGACTGCTCAGAGCCTGGAGCCCGTTTCAGATTCTGTGTCTCCCTCTCTCTCTGCCCCTCCCCTGTTCATGCTCTGTCTCTCTCTGTCTCAAAAATAAATAAACGTTAATAAATAAATAAATAAATAAATAAAATAAATGGGTAAATTAAATCTCAACAATATATTTTATTTAATTTAGTATGTCTCAAATATTATCATTTCAAAATGTAATAGATATTAAAAATTATTAATGCATTATTTAAAAAATACTCAATTAAAAAGTATGCAGGAAAAAAGGAAAAAAGAACGAAAAAAGACAAATTGAAAATGTCTGCCAAGATAGCAGATGGTATCAATTGATATTATAATCTAATAATATCAATTATTAAATGTAAGTGGAACAAACATACCAATTAAAAAGACAAACTGACACACTGGAAAACCCAGTTACACTTTTGACAAGAAAGCCATTTAAAAAATAAAGACATAGATAATCAATATGTTAAAAGTAAAAGGACAGAAAGAATACACCACACAAATTGCAATTGAAAGAAAGCCGCGACGGCTCTATCAAATGTAGTAGACGTATTGCCAGGAATAAAGACATCAATAATGATATAGGGATCAGTTCTCCTAAAAACAGAGCCTCTAATACATGAAGTAAAATATGTGTACCAATGAAGGAAGAAATAGACATATTCACAATTATAATTGGAGACCAACATTTCTTTCTCAAAAATTAATAGAAAAAGTAGACAGAAAATTAGTAAGTTTATAGAAGGCTTGAACATTACCAAACACTTGACTTTGTTGACATTCATAGAATATTTTGCTGAGCAACAGCAGAACGTGAATGCTTTTCAAATGTATTTGTAATATTCACCAAGACAGATCAAATTCTGGGCCACGTTACAAACTTCGATACATTTTAAAAAACTGAAATCTTATGAAGCATGTTGTCTAACTGCAACAGAATTAAAATAGAAATCAATAACAGAAATATTTAGAATATTTAGAAATTAAACAACTGTTTAGAAATTAAACAACATGCTTCTAATAAAACCCATGGTCAAAAAAAAGTGACAAGAGAAATTAAGAAACATTTTGAACTGAATGAAAATGAAAACACAACATATCAAAATTTGTTGTGTGGAGGGAATGCAGTGCTTTGAAGGCAATTTATAACAATATTGCTTATATCAGAAAAGAAGAAAAGTCTCAAACTAATGATCTTCAACCTTAAACAAGAAGACAAGTGCAAAATAAGCCTAAAGTAAACATAAGGAAGGAAATAATAAATATAAGAGCATAAATCAATTAAATTTAAGACAGAAAAACAAGAGAGAAAATTAAAGAAACCAAAACATGTTTCTTTCAAAGAATAAAATTAATAAACCTCTAGCCAAACAATCAAGAAAAAAGAGAAGATACAAATATCAATGTCGAGAATGAGAGAGGTGTTGTCACTGTGATTCTATACATATTAAAAGGCTAATTAAGAATAATTAGGGAATATTATAAATAACTTTATGTCCATAAATACGATAACTTAGATAAAATGAACAAAATACCAAAGCTTACTCAAGAAGATATCAGTAACTTGAATAGTCCTATATCTATTAAAAAATTAAATTCTAATTTAAAAACCTTCAATTCATAAAAGCCTTTTAAGAATGTATTTCTAGCTTGATAATTAATTTTTAATACTTTCTTCTGCATAAGAATTTTAATGTTTATCATGAGTCATTGAAATAAATTTGTTCCTTTTAATGATTGAAGTATATAAATAGGCTAGAAAAAAGTTAGGATTTTAGTTTCTAGCAGTAAACTAAACATCTTAATCATGGTAAAACCTCATTATATTCAAATGTTCATTCCACAAGAGTAAAAACAAAGGTCAATTTACTACAAATTTAAGAAAAAAAGAGACCTGTGTGCAATATAAAATCTTTCCGGCACATTCTTGTTTTATAATCTTAAACATTAACAGAATCCTGTTTTTTACTGGCTACGAAGGAAAGGGTACAAGCTCAGTATTATCAGTGGATGATATGAAATGTTGTTTTATAAATGGCATTTCTAAGATCTAAGATGTCTGAAATTCAATGGTGCTTTACAGAAAGAATATATATAAAATCCTTCACTATTGAAACAACTTCATGAGGTAGGAATTCTCTTGATTCTAAAGATGAGGAAATTGAATTATCTTGATTTAAAGAAAGAAAATGAAACTTAGATGAATTCAATAACTTCATTAGGATTATACAGTTTAGTAGACAGAATTTAAACCCTGGTCTGTCTCCTAAACATACCCACTCATCCATCCATCCATCCATCCATCCATCCATCCATCCATCCATCCATCTACCTGATGTGGATTCAAGTGTGGGGAAGACAAATACTAAACTGTTGTATTTCCCATTAACTACTTTTGCCATCTCAGAGTTAATGCACCTTTCAAATATGTCCTCCCAATAGTGGAAACTGGTTGCACGAAGGGGAAGACAGTAACAAAATATTAATCAATCATTTAGAAACTTCTGTTGCCTTAGACATTGTTATTTCAAAAAGAGAAGAGAACCAATAATATGGAAGTCCAGAGACACCCTATATATTCACTGATAACTAATACTGAGGTAAATGAACAAATCTTCAAATTTTGGAATGAAAAAAATCACAGTCATTGCTAGGTAATTTATCTGTTTCCTTTAACAAGACAGCAAACTTTAATTTATATAGCTTTCATAAGTTGTTCTCTGATAAATTTAGCCTAAACTGACTTAATTTTATTATTATCACATTTCTTGGGTAGTATTTGTATCCACAAATTTTTGCCTCAGTTTTGGCCAACACCTCTCATTCTAAATGGAAATAAGTTCATTTTGGTGCTTCTTGGACCAGGCATAAAAATCCCAGCAAATAAAAATTTATCAGGATTTTGGGAATTCTTCCAAAAACTTTTGGCACAATGTACAGCTACACTTTACTACCTGATAATTATTGTTTCATTGGAGAAACTGTTAGTTTAATTTCTCTGAGGAATTACTGTATCTTTAAAAGCGCTTTACAATGATATAAGAGAACCTTCTGATGTCAAACAATCTATTCTTCAATTAGGAAAGAAAGGTACTCACGGTTGAGCCCCAATTTCTCGTAGATGATAAAAGAGCTGGGGGAGGTAAGTTTGAAGAAGAGTTTCAAACAGCAGACAGAGGGACACAATACCCTGGATATAATAACAAAACACAAAAGAAAAATATATTTTAGTATTTAAAAATGAACTCTGCCAATAAATTATTCAAATGGAAATGAGGAAAAGATTAACATAAATATTTGTATATTGTCTAAGAGTCAAAAACAGGAAATGTACTAATGATCTCTAATACTGTGTTTAAAGATAAATTTTTCCCTATTTATGGATACTTACTATTACAGATATGCCAAGGAGCCTCCTTTTTAACACAATACGTTCCCTATATAATCTGGTGTATAATGCTCAGAGTCCAAGGAAAAACATCATTTTATAGAAAACATGCTACTTTGTAAGCCCGGTATTATCACTTAGGTCCAGCAAACTAGTTTTTTCTGGATCCATTCCAGTTTCCAGGTATTTCTCTGGTACTATAGTCACACCCTTTACTTTATGCCTCCGTGTGTCCTTTCCCTTCTAGCTGCCTCACCCATCAAGGAAAGTATTTCCTGCTGTTTTCACTTTCTTTGAAATCCATCCCCAGGGGAAAAGGGACTCCTGACTGCTTGAAATTTGCATCAGGAAGTTATCGAACAAGAATGGTTACTTAGTATAAAGACATATACACATTATGCCTGAACTATACATCTGTGTATGTATCTGAAATCTACCCTTTATAAGGGCATTATTTGTAGAGGACAAGAAGTAACCATTTAAGCAGATGGCTTTTCAAGTGTGTTTATTACTTGACAACTCTGAATAAAGTCTTTCTTGTAGCTCAGCATTCCGCAGGGTTGATCTTTGTAAGGAAGTTTTGATCCTCTTTGTGAGTTTCTAGAGAAAAAAGGCTGTCGTGGTTCCAAATAGTTGAGTCTGGCTGCAAGCCAGAAAAGGAGATGACTGCCACTGAATAAAGAAAGGGCAGAGGCAGGGCTGGCCCAACCAATTCGCTGAAAAAGGACACCTCAGGGTCAGCACGGAGACAGAGAAAGAATATCCAGGGTTTGCTGGGCGTCAAGCTTCAGTGCTCTGCACAGGGACACACACTGTGGGTGTGTAACGGGCAGCCACTTAAAAAAAAAAATTTTTTTTTTTAAACTCTGAAGCATAAAATCGTACAGAATATGAGAGTAAGAAACCTGAGGCTAAAAATGAGGTTATTAGAAAATAGAATTGTTAGCATATTTCGGATTAGACTAAAAATTAATGTGAGATAAGCACTAACTCAAGTTGTCTCGGACAGAAGAAACCCAAGATAATTGGTGGTGCCTCCTTTGTTCATGTGAGACATCCTGGATTTCTGTTATCTGCTGGCTCTCACGAGCAATGTATGGGAGCAAAGGTGGAGACACAGGAAAGCGGAACAGGAATACACAGGGTTAAACTGGGGGGGATAAAGAACAGCAATTCAGTTTAACAGCAGGGACAGAGTCTTCTCTTTAGGGAAATCTGGTAGCCCTGATACGTTCTAATTTACTGTTTCTTCTGGAGAGTCAGTCAGATTACCCACAAGTAAACCAGAGCAGGCCCAAAGGTGAAAAAAAAATATAAAATAAATACTGCTTTTACTCAAGCTCATGGGTGGAAAAAAAGATAGGATAAAGGACTGGCCAAATAAAACAGATAAAAATGTTCAACTCCCAATATGCTCCTCTTTGACTTTGAGGTCAACGGAGCTATCTACTGAATAAACACAAAGAAAATATCAGTATGGTAACTGATAACTAGTCAAATGTGAAATTGAAAAATAAGTGACAGATAAATGTTTGATTTTCATTAACAAAGAAGAGATGATGATGATGATAATCACAGCAACAACAACAGTAAAAACAGCACTCATTTATTTACAGGACACTTGCCATGAGCCGAGGACTACCCAAGTGCTCTTCTCCCGAGCACTACAGAAATATATCAAGCTCATCTCCTGGATGGGGACACCAGCGTGCAAAGAAGGCATACTTGTCCAAGTGAATAATACAGACATTTTTATATGTTTTTTTTTCTGTTAACATATAAAAGATAATTTAAGTGCAATTGATAAAGGCTTTTTTCCTCCTTCATCATCACCAAAAGTATTTAAATATCAATTTTTTTCTTTTCATTTATTCTACAGAAATATGTTGCTTGAAACCACAAATTACAATGTGTTGCTTCACAATGTAACCGAGTAGGAGACTTTTCCTTAAGGAAAGAAAACAGATTAGAGTCTAATTTGATCCAATGTTTATGAACTTACAGAAGGGTGAGAAGAGATGGAATGTAGTCTGAAGAAAAAACGCACATACATCTCACGGAATATCTGATACAGTTTGGAAGGTTCATGGTACAGAAAACAAAGTGGTGCAACTGAAAGAATAAAGAAAGTAATCAATAGCATGGTAGAACTATTACAATTTTAGAAAATAAGTCAACAAAACATGAAAGAATAAATCTAGATTATGGTAGTAGTCATTCAACAACAAGTCTACAATCATATGTAGGTTTATCGTGTTGAAAAGGAAACATATACACATGTAAAAAGTTCAGTCATTAAAAGCTATAAAGAAAGGAGTAGTTAAAAACTACTGTAATCCCAACTGAATACAAGAATGGCACGATGGAATTACACTTCTAGGGATATGAAAAATTCAAAGTAACTTGAAAAAACTACGGAAAGCCAAGTCTCTCTTCTTTTTAATTGAAATAGTAAAGAGTGACAATCAGGCAATTCATTTTTCACTGGTTCCACAAAGGATCCAGGCCGCTTTGCAAAGTTTTTTATTTTGGAAGTCAGGTAGGCAAAATAGAAGATAATTCGTGACTAGTGTGTAGAATCATGGTCTTCAACTAGTTCAGTTTGAAAATAAAGATTTTGCTGAACAGTTTAGACTATTGGTCCATATCTCAGCATCGTGTAAAGACAGTTTTCACAGATTCACAATAAACCAACCCTCGGGCAGAGGATTCATTTCTCTAATGAATGTTGAATTACGTCTTCCTTTGCACCCAGCTCTTGGCACTTAAACATGGGTGGGTCAACTCAATCAGAGACCCCACAACTGAATGTCAGGAAGTCATAATCTCAGATGCTGATAAGACAGGATTATTCTGGACTGATATGGTTGTGCTTTTCATCGTTTCAAACCTCAAGAATTTCAGGCAGCATAAACACACTTATAATGCAGACACATAAAACTGTATCACCTAAATATTAATTTTAACACAAGATGACTTACTTTTTGGGTAATTTCAGCTATGATGTAAAATGGACAGGTTAGAAATTCTCAGGCTCCATAATCTGTCAGTAATGCCCTGAGAGCAGGAGGCATTAAGTCATCAGGGAAACCAATGAGGCAACTCACCTCTTTTTCACAAAGTGAAAGGAAAAATGGTAAAAAAATTTTAAATTCTTACAAATACAAACATTCAATGATCTGGGCTAAATGGCAGTGCACAGTATTACAGACGAGTGAATCAGCGAAAACTAGTGTTGCAAGGGAGAGATTGCGCTTTTTTCTGAAGGGTCAAAGAGAGACAAATCAATTTTAGGGGAGTCTAAAAAAACCCCTACTTTATATACAGAAAGAAAAAAATTATGTTATATACATACAGATGTTTAAAAGCTGACAGCCGTGACTTTCCATTTAAAAACTAACTTTAAAAATTTATTTTACCACCAAAATAAATTGCTATTTATTAAGGTAGTCTCTATATTTAAAAAGGTATTCTATATATTTAAAAAGACTTACTCATATTCTAATTATAACAACCTAAGATAAAGCAATGTGGCACAAATACATGGTATTATTATAAGTTCAAAGTGAAGGTTTGAAATCTATTTACCTTTTTATGCATATTTTTTCCTTTAACTTTTAAAGATACTGATATGTAAAAACCTATAATCTGAATTTTAAGATTTTATGGGTTCAGCAACCTTAACGGTCATTTCCAGTGAAGGAATAAAAGAATTTTTCAATGAGCACTTTTTTACAAACATGTATAATACAAAAACCTTTGCAATCAGTTATTATTAAAGATACCACTACTGTTTGTGTTGAATTCCTCATGAAATTCTCTATGAAATGGAAAAGCTTTAGTCCATTATGTACAATATACAAAAAAAATCTACGTGAGTTTATTTTCTATCGAAAGCACATCTCCCTATATGGTTCCTTCGTAAAAATGACTTTGCACATTGTCTTTTTATCCAATTAAATATTGTGCCATAGGAATTTACTTATGAAGTCATGATATGCTATACCTACAATAACTTGATTCATCTGCATAAATGGGAGAGAGGAAGGCCAGTGTAAATCCATTTTTAAACGAGATAAGTATTGTAATTTTGAAGCACTACAGTAACTAACACCGAGGTGGCAAAGTACTAACTACAGTTCCTCGGGGATGGTATGTGATTATTCTCATATTCTAAATGGGTGGTTGCTGCCAGGTGTTTGTGGGTGCTTACCACACATTTCTAAAAGAGTGTAAGTAAACTCTGTACCAAACATTTTGCATCATCTACTTCCTTAGTGAACATTCTCCCCTCTGGTGTATAAACCTTAGCCAATACTTAAGAGACCAGAAGTGTGAACAACCAGACTCAGAGTCAATGATGTATTTTATTCCCTAAGAATTGCTAGAAGATTTAAACTTTCTTGACACCATTAATGTCCTCCAAATCATTCAAGTTCACTTTTTAAAAGCTGTTTACTTGAAAAATTCTTGCAGCTGGAATTGAAATAGATAAAAAGACAGCACTTTTATTATTAGATGTAAACATTTAGTAACTTTTTGGGGGCTTTTCTATTTTAAATTCCTCATGTGTTTATAAAAGAGAAGTATGCTGAAACATCGTAACATTATGTATTACATTATGGAACATTGGCTCAAGAGAATAAAGCAGAGTGCCCCATAATGGAAGCTTGTGATCAACACCACGAAGGGTAGCCTAGTACAAAGTTCCTGGGTCCTCTGAATCCTTTTCATTGCATGCTGGTCTTAGAAGTTTTATATTATGTCATTCACCGTTCTTGTCTGATGTTGAACACTGAGGGGCTTTTACCAAGAAAAGGGTTAATGTGTTGCTGATTCTCCTTACAAAAGGAAAACGTTAAAGTATTTCTGTTTAGCGTACAGGTGGGGGTGGGGGGGTGGGTAGCGACTTTGGTGATGACGCTCTTCAACAGGTTTCTATGTAATGTGTGAAAATTTAAAAATTAAGTGGTTTTAAGGTGTAGAGCACTCCTCCTCTTGCTAATCTTCATTAAGCTTCATTAAGCTTCTGTGTTCCTCATTTGATGCCGTGGGAGGCCAGAAAGGCATTCGGGGCTGTTAAGCCTGCACACGTGTTTTTCACATGTACCTTGGGACTAGTCTAGAGAAATCATAAACCCAGACTTAGTGTTGGCCCTCCCTTCACATCCTTTCTCGCCTATTATTTGTTTAAAATTTGTTTGGGAATTTCAGCAACCTCATTTTACACCTGTCAGAACTAAAAACCCACGCGTTCCCATTGGATTAGAGAATGGTAAACACAAAATCACTTCCACATTGTCTTCTAACTTTAATTGGCCCAGCAGTCATCACCTGAGAACGTATGATGACCCTTTATTTTAAAAAAGTTTAATTGGCGGTATAAACAAATACTAAACTCAATATTTAAAAATGTGTACAGTTACTTGGTAAGCGTGTGGGTGATGTGGTATAAACTGTGATCTTCATCTTTAATTTTCTGAAGTGTAATAAAAACGGTGGCTATTTTAAAGCCCAACTTACCATACATTGAAAATCCGTGAAAAGGGATTACACCTAAAAAAGAGAAAAAAAAAAAAAGTGTTTCTTTTCAATTAATATACCCACTGAGTTATTAGGTAAGCTTCAGAGGATTAAAAACGAAAATAGAAAGGTTTGCTATTTTTGCTTCAACTCTGTTCAGGACTGTCAGAAAGACTTAGTGATGGTAGCCAATAAAAAAAAAAATATGCTTTTTAATACCTGGAGAAAAACAAACTAGAAGTTTTTGATATATATGCAGTTAACTTTCTATTGATAATGCTAAAAAATTAAAACTTTGAATATGTTACAAAAACAGAACAGGGCAGATGGCAAAACTAAGTTTAAGAACAAATTAGGATGGTCTCAGCAAGTCAGCAGATTATGTCCTTCCTGAAACAACTTCATCCTATATATTAGAATCCAATCTGTTAAAAAGATAAGTGACCAGCTTACATAAACCAGCTGGGTCACCTCAGGAGAGTCACTGAACTTCCTGAGTTTTAGTTAACTGCCTGTCATGCAGAGGAACTAACACTGTCTCTGAAATATCATCTAGCTCTGAAATTCTACGTTGAACCATCATGTCTAGAGTAAATGCAGAGAAATTTGTGAGATCCAAAGAAAACCGGACATGCAAGGATCTTCCAGTGGCAAGATTCTTTACCAACTTTAAGGTCTTCTGCTTTCTAGAAACTGAGAAAATTCAAAACCAGATTAGAGTTATAAGAGAAGTCAACGTTCCTAATGACATGATAGCCACCAGCTTGAGCTGCACGGAGCACTTAGATGAGGGACCACCTTCCTTCTTTAAGTCTCTCTCTCTGTTTATATCTCTGGTTGAGTCTCTTTTTCTTCTTAGGAACAACCATCTTTTTCTACCTTCTCTCTCTGCTGTTTAATTTTATTTCTTTCCTGATTATAGGCTTTTAGAAAATAAAAAAAACAAGTCTGTCTTTTCTAACTTTTCTACGATAAAATTGTTGACATATGAAAAAAAAAATCCGAGAGACAAATGAGTTAATAGACAGTAGGCATATTTTGATGTTCTACAGAAATGTAAGTATATATTGTATCTTTCTAAATACTGCCTCTCAAAGCAGGTTGCTATCATATAAAACCTTTATATTCTTTAAAAATTTTTTTAATGTTTATTTATTCTTGAGAGAGAGACAGACAGAGACAGAGTGTGAGTGGGGGAGGGTCAGCGAGAGAGGGAGACATAGAATCTGAAGCAGGCTCCAGGCTCCGAGCTGTCAGCACAGAGCCTGGTGCAGGCTCGAACTCACAAACTGTGAGATCATGACCTGAGCCGAAGTCGGATGCTTAATTAACCAACTGAGCCACCCAGGTGCCCCCAAAACCCTTATATTCTTCCTGCAAAACCCCTTTTTCTTTCCTCTGCTAAGCTATTGCAACAACATTTGAACAAGCAGGTGAGGGTAGTCAGGAGTGAAGGTGTTACTATTATGATTTTCATCTTCTACAAATATTTATTAAGGATCCAAGGATAGGACTACCCTAGTCAGGACAAGCCACTTTTAATTAGGAAGCTTACAGTGAATGACTTTGTGAACCATCAAGCAGCAAAAAGGGATGCAATATTAGGGTGACTTGGGCTTAGTTACACTTTCCCCACATCTCCCTCAAGTTCTGAAATTTATAGCTGCTCTAGAAGCAGCTAGGTCATAAGCTATTTGAGGCAAGGGACACAATTCCTACTGTGTAATATCTTCAGCGCCCGCAGTATCTTCTACAAATGATACAAATGGATGGAAATTGGAGCATTTTATAGATACGATCAAAGCTTATAAATAAAATATTAAAGCGCGGCAGAGAAGAAACTAATGGTTGCTAGGGGGAGAAAGTTGGGGGGTGGGCAAAATGGGTGAAGGGGAATGGGAGATACAAGCTTCCAGTTATGGAATGAATAAGTCACAGGGATAAAAGAGGGAATATAGTCATTGGCATTGCAATAGTGCTCTACGGACAGAAGGTAGCTATACTTGTGGTGAGCACAGAATAGTATAGGCTTGTCCAATCACCATGCTGGTTAGCTGAAAGTAATGTAACATTGTGGGTCAACAATACTCCAATAAAAAATATTTTTCTAAGTTTATTTATTTATTTTGGAGAACAAGTGAGTGTGTTTGCGTGGCAGGGGAGGGACAGAGGGAGAGGGAGAGAGAGAATCCCAAGCGGGCTTCATGCCCAGCACAGAGCCCCATGCCGGGCTCGATCTTACAACCTTGAGATCGTGACCTGAGCTGATATCAAGCCACCCAGGCGCCCCTAAAAATTTTTTTCAAGTAAAAAAAAACATTGAAGTGTAATTTTAATTTATGAATAAGTAATTAACACATAGAATAGGAAGCTCTTAATAACTCAGTATTGAAATTACGAACGTCCAACGAACTCATACAGATGTGGTTGGAATTCTGTGTGACTCGAGGCAAGTTACCAACACTCTCTTGAGTCTCTGTTTTCATTTTTGAAAGTGGAGATAAACAAGACAACTTCACTGAGTTGTACTAAAGCACCGGTGAGTTAATGTCCTCAATGGGCACCAGTGCAGAGTTGAGGACACAGCAGACGGTCGGCAATCAGAGCTATTTTACGCTCTCACGAGGGGCAGTAACACAGTTAGGTATCGGCTTAAACCTAAGAACTTCTTTTTTTGTCAGTATTAGATAAGGGTTCACTTCAGCTTAATCAAGATTAGCCAGGGCTTAAGATTCCAGAAAAGGGTGCACTGTCTGCTCTGTTAAAGGAGGACAAAGTCAAATTCTGGCAAACAAAAGTAGAAGGCATAAGAAGCAGTCAAGAATCCATTAACACTCTAGGGCACGCTTCACCTAGAACAGTTCTTTGATCGCAGAGGGTGTCGCGTTCTTGGCCAGTTTCCCCAAATCCTTCCCTTTGCCTCCTATCGCTTCAAGTGTTTCAAGGGTCGAGTTTCATGCACGTGGCCACCATCCCAGAGTATACTTCTAACAGGCAGCGGGATGCTTGGGCTACCAGCTCTCCTCTGGCCTTAGAGTCCTTCAAGTTTGCCACAACAGATTATTTTAAGAGCCCAGCCATCCTTTGGCCATCTAAAGAAAGTCTAAAATATCAACTGCCTGGTCCATTGAATAGGAATAATTTTTTAAAGTCATAATTTAATGGGCCTTTGACATAGCTCAGAATGGTAAACATCGGCCACAGAAATAAATCTTGAACTAGATTAAGATATAAATAGTAAATATGACTCAGAAAATACACCAAATATCAACATGCTTCACACTTACTAGATATTTTCCCTTCATTTCCTCACTGTCTCTGTTAATACTCAGCATTTATAGTTGTACCACAGCTTTCAGGTCTGATTGACTTTAACATCATTCCAAATTTTTACACTCCTTCATGTGGGATTACTTGTTAAAGTTTAACTCATTTGTTGAAATAATCATTTCCTGTGCTTATTCTCATTCTACATGTAGCCTACAGGTCAGTAAGAGTAGGGATACGGCAATGGTTAAATTGTTTCCTAGCTATTTCTGTTGTCTTTCTGCATCAGAACTTCAGAATATCACTGTTACTTTATTTCAGCAATTAAAATTTCCCAAATACCAGAACATAGCCATATTTAAGTATCAACCTGAAAACCGTATTTTAAATACAAATTTGATTAGGTTTTCAACTTATGTCTAAAGTTATACATCAAATAAATTTTGGATTATGAGATGTTTTTACTTTGTTTAATTAATATAGATGACAAAGTACATTGCTATTTATCAACTGGACACTTGTGAGCAGGTTTAAAATGACATATTTTCACTATTGCTTCCAAGAGCCTTTCCTAATCTTTGTTGTGAGGGGCTGTCCTGGGCACTGTAGAATGTTGTTGTCGGGTTTTTTTCAATTTTTTTAATGTTTATTTATTATTGAGAGACAGAGGGAGACAGAGCATGAGCAGGAGAGGGGCAGAGAAAGGGAAGACACAGATTCTGAAGCAGGCTCCAGGCTCCAGGCTGTCAGCACAGAGCCGGATGCGGGGCTCGAACCCACAAACCACGAGATCATGACCTGAGTTGAAGCCGGACGCTTAAGTCCGACTGAGCCATCCAGGCGCCCCATGTGCACTGTACAGTGTTTGATGGCATCCCTGGCCTCTACTCATGAGACACTGGTAAAACCCCACCTCCCTCTGGCTCTGACAACCAAAAATGTCTACAGACATTGACAATGTTTCCTGGGGATGGGGAGGGGGGTGGGGGGGAGGGGCATGGGGTTGCCCTGATGTAGAGTCCTAAAATGCCTCTACCTAATGTTCACTAGCAACTAATTATTTTGTCTTACAGGAAACAAATGGTATTGGTATATTGTGCTGTGTATTTAAATCTCAGTCAGATCTATGTGTATTTCTCCTGTCTCCTTCCCTTGCTTCTATTCTTGTTCCTCTGTGTTCTTCCATATTGATTCCCTCATTCATTCGCTCTCTCATTCAATAACATTTACTGAGCAGTGACTTTACGCTATGCATGATTCTAGGTGTTAGATCTCTTGGTCATCAAAAGGTCCTTGTTCTCTCGGAGCTTACATTAGAATGACACTTTACTTATTATTATTATTTTTTTTAATTAATTTTTTTTTTTTTAAGTAGGCTCCATGCTCAGCATGGAGACCAATGTGGGGCTTGGACTCATGACCCGGAGATCAAGACCTGAGCTGAGATCAAGAGTCGGATGCTTCAGCCACCCAGGCACCCCATAGAGTGACACTTTTATTTTACACAGTAGTGAGCATGATCTTTTAAAAATATTAGTGAGGAATCAGAGAAGAGATGTCACTGGAAGAAGAGAGTAGGGAACTCCAAAATTCTGCCCTTCCGCTAAAACAACGGTTAAGCTGGCTAGAAGTGTTAGATCAACTTTTTTTGAGTTCTGTAATTTGTTTAAAAAAAAAAAAAAAACAAACATAAAATAAAACAAAACAAAAAAATAAAAAAATTACAACCAAGGAAATCCTTCATGAAAAAAGAAGCTGCTGAATTTTGGAAAGAAAGCATTGTGGTATTTTAATTTACCCACCTACCATCGCCCATTCTCCAGCTTGGAGGCAGCTATGAAGATGTTCCTGCACCCATGTTCCTGGTGCAGCTTGCTGGCAATAGGGATCGTGAATCGAAAACTTGTGGTTGTGTGTTTTGACCTGTCTAGTAACTATCTGAGGGATTGGGCTGAAATGGCCTGCCCGCTTACTGAAAGCATTTAGGTGCAAATATACTAGCTAAAGCTTCCTGGGGCAGCAAAGGATAACAGATGAGGCAAGCAGCAGACAGACTGACAAGCCTGGAAATGAAGAGGCTGTGGAAGGATATATATGGAGATATAAAGGCTTTGAAAAACTCCTCTGTATTCAGGGGAATCTAGAAAAGATCGGAGAAGTACTTCAGCTTTCACCTCTGCCAGACTTCTGGGCTCTGGGCAAGCAGGAAGTGAAGGTTAGGGTAGAACTCTAAATGGCCTGGCGAGGGCTGGCTGGGTGGCTCAGTCGGTGAAGCGTCTGATTCTTGGTTTTGGTTCAGATCATGATCTCATGGTTCATGCGTTCAAGCCCTACATTGAGCTCTGTGCTGACAGAGCGGAGCCTGCTTGGGATTCTCTCTCTTTCTCCCTCTGTCTCTGCCCCTCCCCCTGCGCTCTCTAGAGTCTCTCTCTCTCCAAATAAATAAATTAAAAAAAAAAAAAATTAAATGGCCTGGCTAAGCCTCGACGGAGCTCAACATAGAGCCAACCTGCAAAGACTGGGATAGATTTTTTTCTTTTGGTTTCTGATGTTTAAGGAAACCTCTGTCAAATTACCAGTTGGCCACTAGGCTAATGGAACAGAGACCTCAGTGGGCACTCCATACAAAAAAACAACAACACAATATTGACAAAGTAGTTTAGAAAAGTCACTAAACAAGCAACAACAACAAATTCTGGGGAGGGGAGACAATTTGATTTCTAGAGTTACCACACTATAATATTCAAGATATCTAGTTATGAACAAAAAATTTACTAGGCATGCAAAGAAATAAGAAAGTATAACTCAAGGGGACTAAGAGTACACTTACCATGACAAGCACTGAGTAATGTATGGAAAGTTGAATCACTATTGTACCCCTGAAACTAACATGACACTGTATGCTAACTATACTGGAATTAAAATCAGGAAAAAAAAAAAAAAGTAAGTATAGCCCATTCACATGAAAACAAGAGATTAACAGAAACTATTCCTGAGGAAGCCCAGACACTAGACTTACTAGACAAAACTTTAGATCAACTGTCTCCCTATCTGACCTGGTCCCTAAGTCTCCTGTCTCACCTACTACCAGGTTATGTTTTGCTCACTGTCAACAGTCACACTGGCCATCTGGTTCTTTCAAACCATCAAGCAGGTTCCCGTCTTAGGCCTTTAAACATGCTATGTATTCCCTCTGGAATGTTCTTCTCCTACTTCATTGCACAGCTCACTCTGCATATTCTGGTCTCTGTTCATATTCTACCTCCTCAGAAGTACTTTTCCTGATCACCTTACCTAAAGGTGACCTTACCTAAAGCCTTACGTTTACTTAAAGGCAAAGCCCTTTACCTAAAGCCACACCCTCCGCCACCTCCCTATCAATTTCTGTTTCCCTTCATGGTTCACATCACATTCTCTGAAATTATTTTCATTGGTTATTTATTTACTTGCTTGTTGTCTCCCTCACTAGAATGTAAGCTTCTTGACAGTAGGTACTTTTTACTGCAGATCACCCACCCTAGAATAGAAGAGGGAGCCAGAGCAGGACTATGTAAGTATTAAATGAATAAATGAAAACAAGTTATAGAAGATGAATGAAAAGTAAAAACAAGAGAAGCTTATATAATTCCTATGAAAACTCTCTTCAGCTCGGAAATTTTGCCTACCAGTTGTTTAGCGAATCTGCTACAGAAAGTCTGTCCACCGACAAGGCCTCAAATGAGGTCAGTGGCGGAGGTGTCCTTAAGATTTTAAAGTAATCCTATTTGGGGCAGCAGTGGAACGGATAACATAAAAATGCTGCTTAGTATTGCCTTGAGGAAAGAATAAAGGGAAAACAGACTGACTAGTCTTTGTCTCTTCTTGTTCTGCAACTTTGGACTCAATGCCCAGAGAAGAGAGCTCTCTCTGATTCTGGCAAGGTTTTAAAATTACCTGAAAGAAAAAATTATTCTGAAGAATGACATTTATGAGCGGCTGTAGGGTCACCCCATTTAGTATTAAACTATTTTTATTCTGAATGAAAATCTTTCTAGAACCTATTCTACACATCCACTTTTTCAACATATCAGCCCCTTTGTTTTCTTCCAAAAGCCACTCTAATGTACACGGTAACATTTTCTGAGGCAATAGGGCATGGTGATGAAGAAGACTGAAGTCAAAGAGCTTCGGATTGAAAGCCTGGCTTTGCCCCTCACCGGCGGAGCAAAAGGACACTCTGTGCCTCAGCTTCTTCATCTAGAAATAGGGATAACACTAGTCCCTGCCTCGGCAGGTTACGCCTTGTAAGGACCAAGCGGATTGCCGCACGTAATGCGTTTAGCACACTGCCTGGTACACAGTCCTGCCTGCAAAACGTTAGCTGCCACCGCCCTGACTGCCGTCACGGCTATTATTATGGCCATTTGTTTTTTGGTGTCTCAAGCGCCTAATAAAAGTCTTAAATTATTATAGTACATACTATAACTACGTACATACACGTGCACCGTAACTTTTTAAAAAGTCACAAGGTTACTGGCTTTTACATAAGATGGTCCCCGGAAGATTTTCTGGAGCGCTCTTATGTGCTGGTTATTATAGTTCTTCTATTTTCCTTTGTGAAGCCTCTGATTGCCGTTCTGCTGTTGTTAATTTTTCCCATCTATGTCGGCCTCTTTCTATGCTTCCACTTTTGTAGGGGGGCATAAACACCAGTAAACCAAGCTTGTTAGGCATGTGTGTTAAGTAAAAGCTCTCCTAGGCATGGAGAGAGCAGGAATTTGACTCCGTGGACACCTCTTTTGGCTCTTCAGAGGTATTTTTCCCCTGGTTTCCTGATTCTTGGATAAACATAAAAAGTTATCTGAAATTTAAGTTTCTGAAGAGGCAGAGGTAATAAACATAAGTAAATGCTCAAATTAAGAATCCTCTCTAATTTAGTTCAAATAAAGACTCACTAACCTCCTACTACAGCTAGGTATTGAGGAAATACAGATGAATGATATGGCCTTCCACCTTAAGAAGCCTGCAATCTAGAGGGGAAGATAAAGCATAAACAAATAATGTCGTGACAATAAAATAGATACCAAAGGCTTTCACACTGGATACTATGGGAGCTAAAAAAAAAAAAAAAAAAAAAAAAGGGACCATAACCAAACCCGAGGACTCAGGGAAAGCTTCCTGAAAAGGATCATGCCTGAGCTGAGCCCTGCACGTTGCTTTGAGAGAGTTGGCAGGGGTGCACGTGCACGTGTGAGGTAATCGTTTGGTATTGCTATGATAAAAGACAGTGAGACAGGAAAAGGTGAAATCCAAAGCAACGAGTCAGACTGAATACAGGCCCGGGTCAAAAGAGGTCCTCGTACACCAGGCTAAGAGGCTTGGACATCACTTGTGAAGAGATGGGAAGCCATTAAGAAAACTTTCAGGGGAGAGGTGTCTCGGCGGCTCAGGCAATCGAGCGTCCGACTCTTGATTTCATTTCAGTAAAGATCTCATGGTTGTGAGATCGGGCTCTGAGCTGGGTGTGGAGCCTGCTTAAGATTCTCGCTCTCCCTTTGCCCCTTCCCCCTTCCCCGTTTCTCAGAAAAGACAACTTGAAGGAAAAAAAGCAATTTTTAGATTTTCCTTTTCGATGTGTAACTCAGGCAGCACTGTGAAAGACAAGGCAAAGCTAGAAAACACTGGAAGAAGAGAGACCGGTTAGGTATCTGTTGCAATTAATAAGCCAGAGATGGAAAAGCCTGGATAAGGGCAAGGTGGCAGTTATGGCGAGGAAGAGAGGGAGAGCGAGGTCCCAGATGCATGTTGAAGATAAAACCGGCTGGCCCTGGTGACTTACCACAGGAGAGGGATGCAAGGCTGAGAGGAGTCAGGGTTTAGGCCTTGAATTACTGATTAGATGAGAGCACAGTGAGTTGTGAGAGAAGTAGCATAGCTTTTTTGTTGTTGGTCTTTATTTTGTTGGTCTTTGTTTGTTTTATTTTTGTATTTTATTTTATTCTTTTTTGAATAGTGGGTATTGGAACAGAAATGAATGCCTTTAAGTTGAGATATGTTAAGCCTGAGTTAATTACTATAGAGGTCAGAACTGTAGATAAAAATTTTAGAGTAATGAATAAATAGAGCCGACAAAGCAGGTACATGGGAACATGTATGAAAAGAAGGGCAGCCGAACAAGGGTGGGGTGGGACACTGGAGAACACTGGTGCTTACAGAGGGGCAGGGGAGGATGGCCCGTGAAAGAACCCGCGAGATCACTCTGACAGGTGCGTAGAGAGAACAGTGCCATGAAAGCCAAGCACAGCTTTCACACGGAGAGATCAACAAAAAAGCTCAACACGCCGGTAACAGCTGCATTTTTTGAGCACTCACTGCATATCAGTCAATGTGACGTTTTAGACATTGTGTCTCATTTGATCCATGGGCCCTAGAGGATGCGTCTGAAGTTCAGCGAAGCCATGGAACTTACCAAGGTCATAGGGCGAGCTGGCGGGACTGGGATCTGAACCCAGGTCGGCTGGGTTACAAAGCCCATGTTCTTAATTCTGCTGGGGTAACAGAACTTCTTCAGGATGCAACCTAATATTATTGTAATAAGGAATGCTCTAGATTGCTTTTCCAAAAAGCAGATCTTAAAAACTATCCCATAATCTCAGAGGGATATTTAATATCTGATGAGATCATTATACATTTGATCACTTTACACAGTTAAAATAGATTATTTGGCTGATGTATTTCTTCAAGATCTTTTTATTTCATAAATACCACCCTTGTCAAATTAGAAGAACAATAAAGTGTAACACAAGGCAATACACTCAACTGATTTGAGCTCTGCTGCAGGGAAGTCAGAAGGAAGGTCCTGGATGGACCCAGTCAGTGTCCCCCAGAGGAAAATGAAACACCCTGGACCTGAGTGCACTTAGTTTCCTCGCAGACACTACTACCGGTCTGAAGGAAAACCAGGGAGGATGTACAGAATTTAACACAAACCTACCACAAACATAGAAAAGTTAATTAAAAGAGCTATTCCATACAAGGTTTATTTTAGATAATGAATAAGTATCCATCTAAAGATAGTGTCACATTTTGTTATAAAAGCTGTAATTTCCCTATTTCCCACTAGAGGAAGCAATAGCATTACTCTTACCATTTGGTGGATAAAATACTGCATATTCTTCTAGTCCTAGTTTTCCTGTAAGAAAAAAACAAACAAACCATAGAAGGTTTCAATACGATTAAATAAAATAAATCTTTAAAAATTAACTTATTTTGTGGATATACTAATAATGCAATTTTAAAAGGCACAGTACGATCTCCTTTAACTTCATTTTAGGAAATGGAATTACTTTGAAAATATACCACTAATCTTTTGATATTAGCAAATCCTTTCATCAGTTAAAGTCAATAATACAAACTTAAGTGTGAGGCAATTGATACAAAATAATTAAAAGAACAAATGCTTTCAAGTGCCTTAAGCATTTAAGAAGAGAAGCATCTATTTAGAAGCATAGAATTGTTTTGCTAACTATAAATAATTCTAATCTGTTTATTAAAGTAAGTCCTAAGCTTTGCAGCGCCTCATTAGTTTTACATTCTTATGGAATGTGCTGAAAAGTTAAAAAGTAAATGTCTTAAACCATATAGTGGTAATATTTTCTGAATCCTAAAACAGTTCATGTGGTCCAAGAATGAGGCTAAATATTGGAAAGCAGAATTGTTTCAGAAAATGAAAGTATATTCGCTATAATCAAATGTTTGAAGTAGTTTTTAAAAAAATATAGCTTTTCCTTAACTTTTAAGGTTCTGAGGTCTCCCCCCACCCCACCTTCCATTGAATATCTTTAGATAGCCTTTATCTTGACAGTTTTTTCTAATACCTTTCGTTGACTTTTCTATTGAAAAGTCTCATGCATTCTTGCACTTGGCTTTAAGGTAAGGTTTTTAGTTAAAAAATTTTTTTGCTCTTCTTGTTGGGGGTGGTGGCAGAGAGGGGACAAATAAGAAGAATGAGCAGTTTAGGTTAGGGTGGAGACAACAAGCACTGAGCTTGTGAGTAAGGAGAATGGAATAATGAAAGGTAGATGAGAGAGAGAGAGGGAGAGAGAAAGTGCGAGAAAGAGAGACAGAGAGACAGAGAGAGGGAGATGATAGACAGTACTAGCTGGGTACTAAATATGAGGCTAGGTGCAAACCCTTGTAAATTCCTAAGTGATAAGAGACTAGGAGAATCTTTTGTTCTATTGGGATGACTCTGGTGGACTCCTGGATGGGGACTGGTCACCAGAAAGACCAAGTCATGATTAGAACCCTGGAATTTTCAGCCCCATCTCCCATTTTCCAGAGAGGGGACAGGAGCTGGAAATGGAGTTAGTAATTGATCATACCTATGTGAGAAACCCTCCATAAAATCCCAAGTAGTCAGGGGTTCAGAGAGCTTGCAGGTGGGTGAACATATCAATATTGGGAGGCTGACACACCCCAACTCCATGGGGACAGAAGCTCCTATGCTCAGGACCCTCCTAGACCTCGCCGTATGTATGTCTTCATCTGGCTGTTCATCTGTATCCTTTATCACATCCTTTAGTAAACTGGTAGATGTACGTTTCCTCGAGTTATGTGAGCTGCCCTAGCAAATTAATTGAACCCAAGAAGCAGGTTGTTGGAACCTCTAATCTATAGCTGGTTGGTCAGAGGCACAGGTGATAAACGGGGTTTTGACTGTCATCAGAAGAGTGTGTGTGTGTGTATGTGTGTGAGGGGTATGGCAGTCTCATGGGACTGAGCCCTTAGTCTGTGGGATCTGAGGCTATCTCTGGGCACACAGTGCAGAACTGAGTTAAATTGTAGGATGCCCAGGTGGTGTCGGAGACTTGTTTCTTGTTTTAGGGAAAATTCCCATATATTTGGTGTCGGAAGTGGAGTGTTTTATATGAGTAGTAAATGATACACATGGTAGAGAAACACAGTAGGAAAGAACTGGATTTTTCCCTACACAGGAAGGAAAAATGAGTTTTTCTGATACAGTAAGATATAGCCTAGTTCCTCAAGGACCTATGATTTCGTGGGAGAGGAGTGGGAATCCTTCCACATGTAGGGAATATATACAGGCCAGAATAAATATGGTAACGTGGGATAATCAGGGAATCAAAGTGAGCTGGATTAAGACAAAATTGACTGATAGAGGGCCTTAAAATCTTGGCTGAGTTTAGAAGTGAACCCATTGAATAAGTTCTACAGTCAGCTTTTTAGCAAATGATGTTAAAGAAACAAACAAGCAGACCAAAGGTTTCTATAAGCTCAGTTTAGAAGCAGTGGAATTAAGAGAGCCCCCCAGTTTGGGGAGGGGGAGCCTGATCCCAGCCAGGTAATGTAGGCTCATCCTAGGGCAGGGGTTACAGCAATCAGGCAGACAGTCAGACTTAGGAAATATGGGAGAAAGAGTTTATTTCTTTATGGGAACAGAGCATGATCACACACAATAGGGTTATAAGCTTTCAGTGATTGGTGTTCACCACTTAATAAAAAGGAGAAATTGAGAAAGGCTTCCTGCTGAAATTAGTTCAGCTGTCAGGTAATAGCAGGATATTGAAATAGCAATATCTGGTAGGCAGCTAGTGATAAAGAAGGGAAGAAAGCACCAAAATAGAAATTAGCATGCTAATAGCTTATAAATTACATCAAATTTTAAGTGCTGGAGAACATTTTGAGAGAAGGAATAGAGAAGTTAAAAAAAGCAGCAGAAGAAGCAAATTCATGTGATTAAGTCGTAGTTAGGGGGGAAAATAAAAGTCAACAGATATGACAAAAACAGCAATAGAGGAGCGAGCAAACAGGAAAGATAAAGGGTTCTTCTGGGAACCACCCGCCTTTGATTGTGCTGAGTTGTTCACCCGTGATTTGAGTAGGAGTTGAAAGCATCTGAGAGGAATTTCATTAACAATAAAAAAATTAACAACACTAATATATGCTATAAAATGTAACAGTCTTGCTATGATTTTGTAAGTCTTAAAAAATACTCCCTTTATGTAACTAAAATTTTACCTCTGATGTATGATTTCGGTGGTGAAGCGCTGTTGTACGCAAAATGACCCAACACAGATGTATCCCGGGAGAAACAAAGTAATACCTAGGTACAACAGGGAAGAAACAAACAATTAAGCACTGTTTTATAACAGGTAATTAATTCATCGCTATTTCCTTCCTAGGAGGCACTGAGGTAGAATCTTTCCAGTTCAGTATTGTGCCTGGAAATGGGAGGAGTGCCCTCTGTTGGTGCACCTGCACTAAGTGTTACAGGGGATGCCAAATGCGATGGCCAAAGTTCACCCAAAGACTTCTCACTGTGAGCCCCGTAAATCTTGAACAAGCTACTACCAGTTGATTCTCTTATTCTGTTTTCCATCTGGAAAAGAGAAGTAGCTGGGAGACATTTGACACGATGACAAATGTATAGGAGGACCCTAGGTAACTACGTGGCCCACAGAGCAGCCTGGGAAGTGCAGGAAGCTGGAAGTAGAGTCTCTGCAGGGATGCAGGAGCAGACAGGTGGGTGTGTCAGGGAAAGCAACTCGTGGGTGTCTAGAAGGGACAGCAGCAGCGGAACGAGAGAGAGCTAAAGAGCTAATACAGGTCAGAAGCTGGTTGTCCTGACCAGCAGGTGCGGTGGGGCAAGTCGGCCTGGAGATGAAAATAGGAAGGGCAGAAAGTGAGGATCAACGATGTCCTTAGGAGGGACCGGGTTGCTGAGACCAGCTTGGAACTTGGGGGCAGGAGGTCAATCCTAAGGTGATTAGTGACAGGAAATCTGGGTCCTGGGATTGAAAAGATGCTACTGAGAAAAGAATCGAGAATGACAGGAAAAGGTAGAAGCCCATTTAACAGAACAGGGGCACAAGGTCAGGGTTGGACTAGGAAGCAGGAGCCAATGGAGAAGCTGTGGGTCCAGGACATAAAAAGGGGGCCCAGCTTTAGAAAAAGAATAGATATGGAGATTAAGCATCAGTGAGGACCAATGGCGAAATGTACCAACCATTGCCACTGATTGACTTTTACTGTATTTTAAAAGACTACATAAGCAATACACGGTTATGGTAAAAACTGTAAATACAGATCATCAAAAAAGGAGAAAAAAAAACACCTATAAGCCCATCAGTGTTAATATTCTGATGTATATCTTTCAGACTGCTCTTATACATATATACATACATACATACATTTTTCAAACAATAGTTAGGCATACTGTTCTATAATCTATTTTCTCTCAGTATTATAATAAATATTCCAAGTCCACATTTTTTTAATGTTGCAGAATATGCCACTATATGAATAAACATAGCTTATCTAGCCTGTCTTTTACTGTTGAACATTTAATTACTTCCACTTTTCCCCAACTATAAACAGTGCTGAAGTAAACTTCCCTATAGCTAAATATTTATGTACACCTTTACTTAAATTCCTAAAACTGAACTAGCTGTCTGGCCAAAGCAATGGGCATTTTAAATCTAAAACTTTTGATACACATTGTCAAACTGCCCTCTAGATAGAGTTTGTCATGTTTTTGTTTTTAATAATACAGCAATAAGACAGTGTACTTTTTCTCTTATTCTCATCAAAACAGGTTATCAGCATCTTATAAGTACAAACAGCATTTTGCTTTAATTACTAATATGGTTGAACATTTTTCCGTTTGCATTTATTTTGTTATTTTCCAGCTCATCATCTTAGTCCATTTTAAAATAGATGTTTTTAAAATTATTGATTTGTTTACATTTTTTGTATATTAACAATTCTGACCTTTGGTCTAATTACATGTTTCAAATGGCTTTGCTCAAACAATTTATTTTGACACAGAGATGTTCTTTTTTTTGTTTGTTTATTTTTGAGAGAGACAGAGTGTGATTGGGGGAGGAGCAGAGAGAGAGGGAGAAACAGAATCAGAAGCAGGATCTAGGCTCTGAGCTGTCAGCACAGAGCCTGATGTAGGGCTCGAACCTATGAACCATGAGATCATGACCTGAGCCAAAGTCAGACGCTTAACTGAGCCACCCAGGCGCCCCCTGACACAGAGATGTTCTTAATTTTTATGTGCTCAAATCTCCCAAAACTTTAATGCTTAGAAAGTTTCTCCCCACATTTAAAATATTCTCTGTATATTCACCTAGATTATGAAAGTCTTTAGGGTTTTTCATCCAATATTTCTGGTTATTCCCCTCTGGCTATATGTCAGCCTATCTTTTCCAGCTCCTTTGGGGTTAGGTGTGGCCATGTGATTTGCTCTTCAGTCAATGAAATACATACGTGCCATTTGAAAATTTCTGAATGAAAGCTTCAAGAACCGGAGCAGTAACCACATTCCTTTTCCCTCTGCATGGCAACCGCCAGTGTTCTAGACAGTGGTTACCCTATCAGCCTAGGCTCTGGAGTGAGGATGACACAGACCTAGGTCCCATCCTATCAGAGGGACATGACCACGAGCAAATCTCAACCTGTGTTGAGATTTTTTTGCTTGTATGTTATCACAGTATAACCCAGCGCATCCTGACTCAAACAGGAAATTCTGTCTAGCATTTTTTTAGTGGCTTAAAACAATAAAAATTTATTTTCTCACAGTTCTACTGGACCAGAAATCCAAAATCAAGGTAGAGGCAGGGCCATACTCCTTCCAGAGCTTCTGGGGGAGATTCCTCCCCACCTCTTCCAGCTTCTGGTGTCTCCAAGTGTTCCTTGGCTTGAAACTGTATAGCTATAATCTCAGCCTCCAAATTCACATATCTTTTATTCTTCTCTCTCCTCTAGGTGTCTCTCTCTCTCTCTCTCTCTCTCTCTCTCTCTCTCTCTCTCTGTCTCCCTCTCATTGAAGTATAGTTGATATACAATATTGTATTAGTTTCAGAATAGTGATTCCACAATTCTATACATTGAGCAGTGCAACCCTTGCTAAGTATAGTTACCTCCTAACACTATACAAAGTTATTATTTTCTTAACTATATTCCCTATGTTGTATTTTTCATTCTTATGACTTATCTATTTTATAACTTGAAGCTTATGCCTCTTATTCACCTATTTTGCCCATCCCCTCACCCGTCTCTAGTCTGGCAACCACCAGTTTTTTCTCTGTATTTATAAATCTGTTTTTTGGATTGTTCATTTGTTTTGTTTTCTTAGACTCCACATATAAGTGAAATCACATGGCATTTGTCTTTCTCTCTCCGACTTGTTTCACTTGGTATAATACGTTCTGGATTCATTTATGTTGCCGCAAATGGCAAGAGAGATGAATGGATAAAGAAGTTGTGGTATATAAATACAATGGATTACTACTCAGCCATAAAAAAGAATGAAATCTTGCCACTTGCCTAGCATTTTTGATAAATTCATTTTGTGGTAAATGCATTAACCCATTTGGAATTCTGTTTGAAACTGCACCACTTGAGTTGAAATTCTATTCCACTACTTACTAGCTGTGTGACATTGGGCAAGTTACCAGACTTCTTGGTGTTTCAATATCCTCACGTGTAATATGCAGACCCTAAGAATACCTACATCAGAGGCTATTGTGGGATTAATTAATATACATAAAGTGTATAGAAAAGTGCCTAGCACATGGTGAATATTATTAAAATGTTAGCTGCAATTACTATTACCACTACTATCAGTTTAATTTTATTCTATACTCTGTATTTTCCCCACTGTATATTTAATTTGGGGCTTGTTTTTATTTTATTTTATTTTATTTTTTAAAGTTTATTTATTTATGTTTGAGAGAGACAGAGAGAGAGAGAGAGAGACAGAGCACACGAGTAGGGGAGTGGCAGAGAGACAGGAGAGAGAGAGAATCCCAAGCAGATTCCACACTGCCAGCGCAGAGCCCAATGTGGGGCCTGAACTCACGAACTGCAAGACCATGATCCGAGCTGAAACCAAGAGTTGGAAGCTTAACTGAATGAGCCACCCAGGCACCCCTGGGATTTGTTTTTATTTATATGGCTCACGACTGTCGTGTTTCTTCAACTTTAAATTTTGTTTATCCACATTTCTGGAAAATTCTCAACCATTATCTTTTTGAATGATGCCTTTGCCCCATTCTCTATTCACTTCTACTTGACTCCTATGACACGTAGGACTGAGCTACACTTACTCAACCTGCCATATCTCTTAATTACTTTTATTACGTGCCCCATTCTGAATGACTTCTACAGATATTATCTTTTAAAAATCAGTTCACTAATTCTTTCCTTCTGTTTCTACAATGTACCAGGCACTGTTCTAGGTGCTTAGTGCTTGGAAAGATGGAGTTACTATCAACTGAAATAGGGAAAGTTGAGTGGAACAATTTTGGGAGTGAGATCAGGGTTCAGTTTTCAACATACCAAATTCGAGATATCTCCAAAAATCTAAGTGGAGGTATTGAATAGGCAGTTGGAGATTGGGAGAGAAGTGTGGACTGAAGATGTAAATTTAGAAGGTATCAACATATACATGATAATGAAAATCACAAGAGAGTTGAACTTGGTGAAATCAGCAAGTGAGTGAGTGTAACTAGAAAAAGACGAAGAACTGAGACCTGAGGCACTTTAACATTAAGATATGAAGGAGAAGGGAAGGAACGAGTCTTAGAGATTGAGGAAAACCAAGAGAGGTAGATTTCCCATGATGCTAATAAAGGGGCGTTAGGACCTCTCATTAGCATGGGTCCCTTTGGGTGCTGGGAATTGCTGGGAGGTATAGCATGCTCTAAATAAGGAGGGCAAATCAGGCTGTGATCAGAAAATGTTTCTATGTATGCATTTCTAATAAACTGCCTAATATGATCTCAGAAAAATGGGCCCTGAACTTCTTACTGTTCTAATAATTTGTCATGATTTTCCCCTTGTTCTAAAGAACTATGTGTGTTCTTACCTAATTATGATTTATTTGTAACATTATATTCTATATCTTTAAAAGGTTTCCCAAATTATATAAGCTTCAGGTTCCCAAAATGCTAGATTTGCCTCTGGTCACCAGTAAAGTAAGAGAAGAACCAGAAAGAGTGTGGTGTCTTAAAAGCCAAGTGAAGACAGGGCACAACTGGGTCACATGCTGTTAAGAGATCAGTTAAGAGGAGGACTGACCACCGGTCATTGGATTTAGTTATTGGGAACCTTCCCAACAGCAGTGTCAGCTCCAAAGGTAGAACATATCTGTTTTTTTTTTTTTTAAATATATATTTTAAATCAATTAATTTTGAAAGAGAGAGAGAAAGAGCATGAGTAGGGGAGAGGCAGAGAGAGAGAGGGAGACAGAGAATTCCAAGCAGTCTCCGCACTGGCAGCACAGAGTCTGACGCGAGGCTCGAACTCACAAACCGGAAGGTCATGACCTGAGCCAAAACCTAGAGTCGGATGCTTAACCGACCGAGCCACCCAGTGCCGCTGTTTTTTGTTTTTGTTTTTAAAGTTAACAATGAATTTCAGACATCCTTTCATACCAGTACATATGAACACATTGCTACTTTATATAGAGCTGCTTCATTTTAAGAGCTACCTTGCATTTCATTATAAGTATAAACCATAATTTATTTAATGGGTTAGTCCCTTATAAAAGAACATTCAAATAATTTTCAATTTTATGCTATTTCTTGCAGTGCCAAAATAATTTGCCTTTTACTGTGTCATTTCATACACATATGAGTATCTCTGTAGGGCAAATACATAGAAATATAATACATAGAATAGAATTTACAAGAGTAAATAATTTTAATATTTTATTTGATAAATATGCATTTAATTGAATTATTTTATTAGTTCTAATAGCTTTCAGTTAATTCCTTTGAATTTTTATACATCTATACTTGATAATAATTTTATATTCTTTCTGACATCTATAACTCCAATTTATATGAAAACGTGACAGACCAAAGGTTTTGACCTTTGGGATGCAACAAAGTCAGTCCTAAGGAAGTATGTTGCAATTCAGGCCTATCTGAAGAAGCAAGAAAGGTCCCAAATATACAACCTAACCTTACACCTCAAGGAGGTAGAAAGGAAACAGAAAATAAAGCCTAAACCCAACAGAAGAAGGGAAATAATAAAGATTAGAGCATAAATAAACAATAATAGAAACAAACAAACAAAAAAACCCCAGTAGAACAGATCAATGAAACTAAGAGCTGGTTTTTTGAAAGAATTAACAAAATTGATAAACCCTTAGCCCGATTTATCAAAGAGAGGACCCAAATAGATAAAACCAATGAAAGAGGAGAAATCACAGCCAATAAAGACCACAGAAATACAAACACTTATAAGAGAATACTATGAAAAATTATATGCCAACAAACTGGGCAATCGGGAAGAAATGGACAAATTCCTAGAAACTCACAAACTACCAAAACTGAAATAGGGAGAAATAAAAAATTTGAACAGACCCATAACCAGCAAAGAAATTGAATCAGTAATCAAAAATCTCCCAACAAATAAGAGTCCTTGGGCCATATGGCTTCCCAGGGAAATTCTACCAGACATTTAAAGAAGAGCTTAATACATATTCTTCTCAAACTGTTCCAGAAAAAATAGAAATGGAAGGAAAACTTCCAAACTCATTCTATGAAGTCAACATTACTTTGATTCCAAACTAGGCAAAGACCCCACTAAAAAGGAGAATTACTGGCCAATATTCCTGATGAACATGGATGCAAATATTATCAACAAGATACTAGCAAATTGAATTCAACAGTACACTAAAAGAATTATTCACCGTGATCAATTGGGATTTATTCCTGGGCTGCAGGGCCAGTTCAATATTGGCAAATTAATGAACATGATTTATCACATTAATAAAACAAAGAATAAGAACCATATGATCCTGTCAATAGAGGCAGATAAAGCATTTGAAAAACAGATCATCCATTCTTGATAAAAACCCTCAACAAAGTAGGGATAGATGGAGCATACCTCAACATTATAAAGGCCATTTATGAAAGACCCATAGCTAATATCATTCTCAGTGGGGAAAAACTGAGACCCTTACCCCTATGGTCAGAAACAAGACAAGGATGTCCACGCTCACCATTACTATTTAACATAGTACTGGAAATCTTAGCCTCAGCAATCAGAGAACAAAAAGAAATAAAAGGCATCCAAATCAGCAAAGAAGAAGTTAAACTTTCACTATTTGCAGATAACATGATACTCTAGAAACCTGAAAGAAAGTCCACACACAAAAAAAAACAACACGCTAGAACTAATGCATGAATTTAGCAAAGTTGCAGGATATAAAACCAATGTGCAGAAATCTGTTGCATTTCTATATAGCAATAAGAAAATCAAGGAATCTATCCCATTTGCAATTGCACCAAAAACAGATACACAGGAAAAAAACCAACTAGAAAGGTAAAAGATCTGTACTCTGAAAACTATCAAAACTTATAAAAGAAATTGAAGAGGAAACAAAGAAATGGCAAAGTATTCCATGCTCATGGAAGAACATCGTCAAAATGTCTATTCTACCCAAAGCAATCTACACATTTAATGCCATCCCTAGCAAAATGCCACCAGCACTTTTTGCAGAGCTAGAACAGACAATCCTAAAATTTGTATAGAACCACAAAAGACCCCAAATAGCCAAAACAATCCTGAAAAAGAAAAGCAAAACTGGAAGCATCACAATTCTGGATTTCAAGCTATATTACAAAGCTGTAGTCATCAAGACAATATGGTACTGGCACAAAAACAGGCACATAGATTAATGGAACAGAGTAGAAAACCCAGAAATGGACCCATAACTGGATGGCCAATGAATCTTTGACAAAGCAGGAAAGAATATTCAAAGGCAAAAAGATAGTTTCTTCAACAAATGGTGTTGGGAAAATTGTACGGCAACATGCAGAAGAATTAAACTGGACCACTTTCTTACACCATACACAAAAATAAATTCAAAATGGATGAAAGACCTGAATGAGAGACAGGAAACAATCAAAATGCTAGAGGAGAACATGGGCAGCAACCTCTTTGACCTCAGCCGGAGCAACTTCTTACTAGACACATCGCCGAAGGAAGGCAAGGGAGACAGAAGCAAACATGAACTACTGGGACTTCGTCAAGATAATATGCTTCTGCACAGTGAAGGAAATGATCAACAAAACTAAAAGCCAGCGTACAGAATGGGAGCAGATATTTGCAAATGACATATCTGATAAAGGGTTAGTATCCAAAGTCTATAAAAAACTTACCAAACTCAACACCCCAAAAACAAATAACCCAGTTAAGAAATGGGCAGAAGACATGAATAGACACTTTTCCAAAGAAGACATCCAGATGGCTAACAGACACATGAAAAGATGCTCAACCACACTAGTCATCAGGGAAATACGAATCAAAACCATGATGTGATACCACTTCACACCTGTCAGAATGGCTAAAATGAACAACACAGGAAACAACAGGTATTGAGGATCCAGAGAGAGGGGAACCCTTTTGCACTGTTGGTGGGAATGCAAACTGGTACAGCCACTCTTATAAAAAGAAATTGAACAGTATGGAGGTTCCTCAAAAAACTAAAAACAGACCTACCCTATGATCTAGCAATTGCACTATTAGGTATTTACCCGAAGGTTACAAAAATACAGATTTGAAGGGGATACATGCACCCCAATGTTTATAGCAGCATTATCAACAATAGCTAAACTATGAACAGAGCCCAAATGTCCATCAAATGATGAATGGATAAAGAAGATGTGATGTACATATTTACAGTGAAATATTACTCAGCCATCTAAAAGAATGAAATCTTGCCATTTGCAATGACATGGATGGAGCTAGAATGTATTATGATAAGAGAAATAAGTCAATGAGAAAGACAAATACCATGTGATTTCATTCATTTGTGGAACTTAAGAAACAAAGCAGATAAACACATGGGAATGGGAAGGAAGAGAGGGAAACAAACCACAAGAGACTCTTAATGATAGAGAACAAACTATGGGTTGACAGAGGGAGGTGGGCTAGATGGGTGGCTAGATGGGTGATGGGTATTAAGGAAGGCACTTGTGATGAGCACTGGGTGTTGTATGTAAGTGACGAATCACTGAATTCTACTCCTGAAACCAATATTGCACTGTATGTTAACTAACTAACTAGCTATATATTTGTTCTAAGCAACTAAATTTGTGGTAATTTGTTTTAGCAGCACTAATAAACTATACAATTAAAATAACTAATAAAGTAATACAGCCAATATAATAATAAACTAAAACAACCAATAATAAACTAATACAATTAAAGTAAAATAAAATAATGCAAAAGAAATATTCCTACACATATCTTTCTAGCATTGTCTGGAGGGAAAACAATTCCTAAAGAAATGTCTTCGTTAACTTTCCCTTAGCAGGCTAGTGGGAACATACTAATGTCAGGAGAAGCTCTGTGCTTAAATATATACTCCTCAAGTCTTTTGCCGCAGAGAAGGCAAGATATTTGAGACCACTCTATAGCGAATATTGGTGCCTGTAAAGGGATGTTGCCAGAGAGAGGTCATACGTCAGACATTATGCACTAGTGTGCCAGCCTCGTGTGCAAGCGAAGATCTGCCAACTTCCATTCTAACCAGAGTTGTTTTAGCTCCTGAGATACCAATTTGGTAACTGTAAGGAAGTAACAGTTCAATTGTAAATTTGCTATAAAATGTTGTGAGGGTGCCCGGGTAGCTCAGTCGGTTAAGCGTCTGACTCTTGATTTTGGCTTAGGTCATCGTCTCATGATTTCTGGGTTGGAGCCCCGTGTCGAGCTCCACACTGGCAGTGCAGAGCCTGCTTGGGACTCTCTCTCTCCCCCTCTCCCTGCCCCACCCCAATTCGCACGTGCTCTCTTTCTCTCTCTCAAAATAAATGAACTCTTTTAAAAAAGTTGTGATTATATAAAGATGACAATTTCAGTGAACCAGAAATTAACTAGATAATTAACTAGAAAGCTTAGCTTTGATTACTCAGTAATTAAGTGAAAACTGAACTTGATGAGGATGAGGTCACACATGGTAATGACATACTTTATTTAGAAGAGCTGTAAGAACTTGCATGTGTAAGTCTCAACTACGGTTTACACAGCGGAATTACACCTAAAATGTCTATATATAGCTACAAAACATTTACTCAAGCCTACAGTTTTCTTTAGTGTCTTGAAAAAATTTATGGTGAATGTTTCTAAGAAATAAGTTATTAAAAAGCACATAAGAAACAATGGGTATCAATTGGAAATCACTTAGAACTATTACACAATTTTTTTCACTTCTGGCTCTTGCATTTTTACTCACACCAATGGGGAGAATTTCAAATGATAAATGTGCAAAACCGATTCTTAAAACACTCTTCCCTGATCTGCATTTTCATAAATGAAAGGGCAAAGTGGCTTACGAGGGCTTTGAAATTGGGCGGATCTGGCCTCGGCTCTGAGTCTCTGCTTCTTCATCCGTAAAATGGGAATACACCTACCTTGCAGATAAGAATTCCTTTTAAAGTAAATAAAGTATCTGCAGCGGATCCTGGAACTTAACAGGCCATGCATAAATAGATGATAACAGTGCTAACGATCTCACTTGCAATGATTGGAGAATACTGGGAGAAAAAAAAAAAAAAAAAAAAAAAACACAAAGGCCTCTTTCTGGTCTAGTTTCTTGCCTAGGCACGGGCTCTCATCTTCTTATCACATTCTTATAAGAAAAAAAACAAACTTTTAAAACCTTCCCCTTCTCTGTGTGACTTCCAACCTGTACATTCTTTCTGAGTGTCTAATCTGAATTCCCGGAGCCACCATGCTTGAAACTATCCGAAACCGGAAAATCCAGTCATTCTTGATTCTCTACCTACATATGCAGCCAGTTACGGAAATCTACCTTTGATGGCTTGCTCGCTCTCCCTCCCTCTCTCTCTCTCTCTCCCTTCCCTCCCTCTCTCCTTCCAACAAATATTTACTGAACACATGCTGTGTGGCAGGCACTGTTCAAAATAATACTGTACGTCACATGCTACGTGCAATGGAAAAAAAATAATGCAGACAAGACAGATAATGCAGGCACATATATTGGGAGAAGTTTGCTACTTAAATTAGGGACCTAGAAGTGGTCAGGAAATGAGCCTGGGGTAATAAGATTTTTGGTAGAAGAAAAGCCCCCTGGAAGCACATAGGTAAGTCTAGAATTTAAGGGAGAGGTCCAGAAAGAGATATAAAATGGGGAGTTGTCAGTATGCAGATGATATAAAACTGTGAGAATAGATGAGATCACCAAACGCAAAGAGAAAAAAAAAAAAAAAGAGGTCCAGAGACTTATCCTTGGGGGTACTCCAGGGTAAGACAAGGAGATGAGACACGAGACGAGGTGAATGAGAATGCCAGCCGGTAAGAGAGAAGGCAACTAAAACACACAATATCCTAGAAGACAAGTGAATAAAGAGAAGACAAGGAAAGGGGGGTGATGAATTGAATGAAACGAGTAAGACGAGAAGTGGGAACAAGATTCTGCAATATGAAGTCGCTTGTGACTTAGTGGACTTGTGACTTTAGTGGAACAGCTGGACAAAAAGAAATGGAATAAAGGAGGATTCAAGGGAGAATAGGAGGACGGAAATTGAAAACAATATCTACGGATTTTTTTAAAAGAGGTTTTGCTGAATAAGGGAACAGAGGAATGGGGTTGTAGCTGGAAGAATAGGGATCAAGAAAGATTTTTGTTTCATTTTATTTTGCTTTGTTTTTTAGATGAGAGGGATGACAGCACATTTGTACACTGAGAGGAGCGATCCAATAGATAGGGGAAAATTGACAGTAGAAAAACTAATAGGGGCACCCGGCTGGCTCAGTCCGTTAAGCGTCTGACCCTTGATTCCAGCTCAGGTCTTGATCTCACGGTTTGTGAGTGTGAAGTCCTCGTGGGGGCTCTGCGCTGACGGGGTTGAGCCTGCTTGGGATTCTCTCTCTCCCTGCCCCTCCCCCTGCTCACATGTGCACTCTCTCTCTCTCGAAATAAATAAATAAACTTAAAAAAAAAAGAAGAAGAAGAAGAAAAGAAAAACTAACAACTGCACTGCTTTTGAGTGCCAAAGGGACATGAGTTTTAGTGTCCAGATGCAGATGTTGGTTTTCTCATAGACAAAAGCTAGGGCAGTTTATCTCTAGTAACATGAAAGAAAAGCTGAGCATATGGGTGCAGGTACAGTACATATGGTGCTGGGAATATGTGGGGCGGGGGGGTCTCTTCTCAGAGCTTTCACTTTTTTCAGAAAGAGGACTCAAAGCCATCATCTGAAAAAGAGGTGGGGGTACGAAGATTCGGGAGGTGTGCAAAGTCATCGAAGAGACTGGCTAGATAACAGAATGGATGGATGACTGGGCTAGGGAAATGAAGTAGAATATCTGGGCAGAAGGAACGACTCTCTGGAGGTTAGCGGTCACGAATTTAAAGTACAGGCACTCCCGGGTGACTCAGTAGGTTGAACGTCTGACTCTTGGTTTCGGCTCAGGTCATGATCTCATGGTTCGAGGGTTCGAGTCCCATGCTTGGGATTCTCTCTCTCTCTCTTTCTGTCTACCCCTCTCCCCTGCTAGTGCTCACTATAAATGAATGAATGAATGAATGAATGAATGAATGAATGAAGCACAGCTAGTTGCGTGTTTTCCTCCAGCCACGTTCAAATGCACACCGCCACCACAGAATTGGTGGAGAATTGTATTCCAGCGGGGTTAAGGTTTTGTCAGGTAATTACTATTAGAAAGTAGGAGGAAGGCAAGGGAGTTGAACACGTATTCAAGAGGAAGCGATTATAAAGATAGATCATGGCATTGACACATCTTTATTTGTTCTCTCCTGTCAGCTCACACTGACCTTGCTCTGTATCAGGTGCCCACTAAGGCTAACCTGAACCGCTCGAGCTGTTCACTGCCATGCTAAGCTAATCTCTCCTCACCAGTTACTGTCTGCACGTGGTTGGTGTTCATTTTTGTTGTCCCCATTCTCCTCCAAACTCCTTGCCTTTAAGAACCAGACATTTCTTACAACATTTCTATTCCGAAGCCACCGCTAAACTGCATACGATGCTACTCCTAGAATTTATATCTGCTTTAACTCTATTTGCATGGATCATTACATAAACGTATATCAGAACATTTATCAAATTATAACCGTGCAACTGCCTTTCCCTTCATTTTCCACTAAAACGTGAGCTTCATAAAATCTTTTTATGCGGGACCTAACACAGTACCTGCAAGAGAACACAGTTGATATGGTGTGATATGGAGACATGAATAAGTGATATTTGATTGCCTTTGGGCCTTTCTTAAACTCCATTCAGGGGCACTGAAATATCTGTAACTATGACATATTCTTATATGTCACTACTGCTGAGCATATGCTAGATCGACCAGGCACATGATAGAAGGCTTACCACCCAACAGAGTAAGTCCCCATGTCTTCCCTTTACTATATAGGAATTCTTCTTTATGAATATTGTATACACTTTGGACCATATGTTAACTTTTTTAGGTTGTCATGCTATACCAGAACCCCGGAATGATTCAACTTCCCCATTTACTTACATAGACTAAGGGGCATCTTCCGAACACATTTTAAAACTGACAATCTAAAAATTTCAATATCAGAAAGCATTTTTAAGAATTTCATGCAAACTAAAAACTAAACTTTGGAATATGAAAAAGTTGACTTATTACTCAAAACATTATTTCTATAATATTCAGGGTTGTTGCCTGTAAAGTTTAGGTAACTGACTAATTTAGGGTCACTCAGGGGCAGTATCTAGTGCATCCTTGTAACACAGACCCAGGTTTTCCTTAAAGAAGGATTACTGGGGGTGCCTGGGTGGCTCAGTCGGTTAAGCGTCCAACTTTGGCTCAGGTCATGATCTCGCGGTCCGTGAGTTCAAGCCCCGTGTCAGGCTCTGTGCTGACCACTCAGAGCCTGGAGCCTGTTTCAGATTCTGTGTCTTCCTCTCTCTCTGACCCTCCCCCGTTCATGCTCTGTCTCTCTCTGTATCAAAAATAAATAAACGTTAAAAAAAAATTAAAAAAAAAAAGAAGGATTACTGGAGGTTTTCTCATCTATCTGTGGACGCAGAAATGCCCCATGCCATCTAATTTTGTAGTCTAGTCCCAAAACTCAATAAATGGGTTATGTCCTAAGGCATGGCCAGAAACATTACATTTGCTCCATTATTACCAACAATTTCCTCATAAAGCAATTGTGTACCTAAGCAGTTCTGCCAAAGGAAAGCTTGTAATTAATGATTAAAAAACAAACAAACAAACAAACAAACAAAAAACGCACAATAAAACAAACTTCCCTCTGTTTTATCTCTCTCTCACGCACACACAAACAGGCACATATCCGAATAAGTTTTTTTCCCAGAGAAAAATCAGAACTCAATTTCTGATAATATTGTTTTCAATGCATACAATTTTATTACACAAAGTGAACTTCTCTCTAGAAGTCAGATTACTTGTAAAATAAATTATTAAAAGGTATGATCACGGGGGCACCTAGGTGGCTCAGTTGGTTAAGCATCCGACTTTGGCTCAGGTCATAATCTCGCGGTTTGTGGGTTCGAGCCCTACATCGGTCTCTGTGCTGACAGCTCAGAGCCTGGAGCCTGCTTCGGATTCTGTCTCCCTCACTCTCGGCCCCTCCCCTGCTCACACTCTCTCTCCATCTCTCAAAAATAAACATTAAAAATTTTTTTTAAAAAAAGGTATGCTCATGGAAAGTGTTTCCTTAATAACCGTCAACATGAGGAAAATTTAGTTCTGCATAATTCCCAACACAAAGCTTAGGCATTATAATTATCCTTTTCTTTATGTTAGAGGGATAAAGATCCACATTAAAGCTTATTTTAGCGTTATTACTGAAGTACTAAAAGTAGCAAAGGCCATGAGATCTATGACTGAAAAAAATTATTTACAATCTAAAAAAAAAATAAGACAATTGGACTAAAATATTGATAAAAATAGAAAATAAAGGTTAAAGCACATTCCTACAATATTACTCTTTGTGACATTAATTAATATCCAATGTTTTACACAAACACATTAAAACAATTACAAAACATGTTTTATCTTGTTTTGTCTCCTTAGCTAGCATCAAAGGTAATATAATTTACATATAATATAGAGATCAATAAATATTTACCGATGACCATTCTGCTTTTCTCAGAGAATACATCCATTGTTCATAAAATCGTCCTGTTTGTCAGACTCAGTCACTTATAAGTTTTCCAGTTTTGGGTGGGAGAGGCAAAATGAATACACAATAGTATTCCCTAATCTGCAGGGAATACATTCTAAGACCCTCCAGTGGATGCCTGAAACCACAGACAGTATGGAACCTTATATATACTATGTTTTTTCCTACATATACATACCTACGGTAAAGTTTAATTTATAAATTAAGGCATAGTAAGAGATTAAGAACAATAACTAATAATAAAGTAGAACTATAACACTATACTGTAATAAGTTATGTGGATATCGTCTGTCTCTCTCGGAATGTCTCATACTATACTCACTTTCTTCTTTCTGTGAGGATGTGAGATAATGAAATGCCTACGTGATGAAACAAAGTGAAGGAAATGACATAGGCAGTTGATGTAGCCTCAGGCTACCATCGATCTCCTGACTGTACATCAGAAGGAAGATCATCTGCTTCTGAACTACCTCTGACTATGGGCAACCGAAACCATGGAAAGCGAAACTGTGGAGAAGCAGGCTGGTACGTTCAAGGGTTCATTGTGGCCCTTATTTCAAGAAATTGTTACCACCCTCATTTATTACTTAAAAAAAAAAAAATGTTTTTATTTATTTTGAAAGAGACAGAGAGAGAGAGAGCAGGTGAGGACCAGAGAGAGAGACAGAGAATTCCAAGCAGGCTCCACGCTTATCGCGGAGCCTGATGCGGGGCTCGATCTCACAACTGTGAGATCGTGACCTGAGCCGAAATCAAGAGCCAGACGCTTAACTGACTGAGCCACCCAGGCGCCCCTGTTACCAGTCTCATTTAAAAGGATACCCTTACTAATTCTTTTCACTGAAGGAGGCAGTTTTGTTACCTGTTACCTGGTGGTAAAGCCCCCTTTACCACCACCAAAAAGCTTTTGTAATTGTAAGTTAAAACTGACAATCCTCTTCTGTCCAGTCACCAAATGGGATGAAATTGTCACCTTTATACTTTCTCTCCCCACACACTGAAGCAGAGCGGTCAACATGCTAGAAATCATGCCATCACTGACCCTTAGCTGATATTATTATGTATTCGTGCTTAGTGTCATAACAGTTTCGTGTTCAGGATCAAAATAATTAGCACTGGAAGGACCAAAAAAATTTAACTAGTTAAAATTTTTGTCACGTAGCATTTAGTTTGTTTGGCTTCATTTGTTTTATGTCTTTAATACTGTGCAACATGAACTAATCTGTTTCCCTTAGGAATGAGTTCATAAAAAAAATCCGCCACATCTAGAACTAAACTCCATTTAAGGAAATCTAGATCCCCATACAATGAAAGTGAAACTTTGGTCAGCCAATAATTACTAAAATTACGCTTTCAGATAAAAGAAGAAAGCTTCTTTCTCAACAATGAAAAAAAATCAAACCTCATCAATGAAAAAAAGTCTGATGTTAAAATAAACGTTTTCATTCAGTATCTATAGCATGACATGCGCTAGAATTAACAGTGGGGACCAAAACACTTACCGAATTTATATGGAAGAGACGATCATAAAATAATCAAATGAGCCATAATAAGAGCTATAAATAAAAGGTATGAAAAGTACTACACAATACTTTAAAAGTACACTGTAGATGGCCATGACCTTGTTGTGTGTGTTTGTGTAGGGAAGTAGGGAGTAGGTCAGGGAAGGTCTATGTGAGGAAAGGGATATTTTAGCTGAGAGCTGAAGGAAAAAAGAGGAATTTCCTTGGAGAAGAGGAGAAGGGAACAGTCTTTCACATCAAAGGAACTGTAGGTCTGATGGCCCTGAGGTAGAAAGGAATACAAGGAATTTGAGCAGTGAAAAGATCAGGGTGGCTGAAATACAGGGTGCCAGAATGTCACAACAGGTAAACAGTGGCGCTGGAGAAATGGCCAGAGACATAGGGTCATGTAGGCCCCGGGAGGGATTTTAATCTTTTTGGTTTTCATCACACAAGTGGCATTTGGATTAGTGTTTTTGAAAGACCAGTATGAGCAATCAGGTAAGAAAAAGAAATAAAAGATATCTGAATAGCAAGAAAGAAAAAAAAAAAGCATATTGTCTTTATTTGCGGACGTTATGGAGATAGGGAAACCGAAGGGACCTCATGAGGAAAAATTGTTTCCTTTGCTTCTTTTCTGGCTTCTATTTTTGCTGAGGCCTGCACCCCTGCCCTCCACATGCCTTAATGTAAGTCCTCCTTATGAGGGACAAAGAGTTGACGATTTCTTTGGAGTCTTCTAGCACAACAGATAACATCTAAGGAATGACCAGGTCAGGCCGTCATGTGCATGTTCCAGACCACTGTCCCTGAACACCTTGATGCCAAGACCTTCTGGCTGTAGGGAATAAGTGACTTATGACAGACACCTGGATCCTGTCTTTGTTTTGACCAGTTCCGGGATGCCTGAGAAGACACGTGTACCAGACCACAAGCATCAATAAAAACCCCAGGCCCCTAGCAAAGACTTCCTGTACTCCGACTGTACCTGCTCTCTCTCTCTATTCCTTCAATAAACTCTGCTTTCACCTCCTGATGGTTCAAGTTTGATTTCCATCCTTTGTGAAGCCAAGGGCCATCTTGGCTGGTCCTGTGTGACTCCCTCTGGGTCCTTCGACCCAGCCTGCCTGCATCATCTTGGCGACCACAAAGGGACCCTCAGAAGAACAGCAGTAGCGTCAGATTGAGTCTGCAAAGCACAATTTGGCTTTCAGGAACCGGTAAGTTCCTCCTCTGGGAAACAGTTGGTTTAACGCTGATGTAATTTTTGTCAATGTGTAACTGGTCCATTCTCCAGTGGGGAAGGGAAACTGGAAAAACTGGTTGCAAACCTGCTCTCTTACTCCCCGTTCTCTCTCAGCTCTGAAACTTTTTTTACTCTGGCTTCCAGACAACTTCAAGGCTGTTAGTTGTCGTGAGAGACTGAGTTGCTCAGCTCTGAAGAAGAGGGATGCACGTTCCTCCCCGCTGAAAGGTGTTCTTAGGCAAATAAGGGCCAAGGGAAGTATCACAGATTATTCGAGATAGATAGTGGTCCCATAGAAACCACCCCCTCCTACTACAGTAGTTTTTGGCTCGCCCCAGGAAGCACACAGGTGGATTGATCATCCAGGGCTCTGAGCCCCCATGGTGGTTTTGGGCTGCCACTGGGAGAAACCAAAGCAGAAAAGAGTGGAAGATAGGCCTACGGCTGATCCACATTCGATCCACATTCAATCCACAACAGGTTTTTCCTAGAATAGAGTCCAAATCGTCTCTCCATCTCTCTCTTTTTCTCGCTCACTTGCTCGCTCTCTTTTCCACTGCCGGGTGGATGTCTCCTCGTGGCAATTCTGGGATGCTGGAATGGTGTTGGGGACTGGTAGCCAATCCCGCTGAGGACCCAAATCTTAGAATAAAGAAGTGGTCCTGGTGCCCCCAGTTGCACTGGGTTTTCCGCTTATAGGGATGACACATGGCAGGCTGGTCACTGCCACGTGGATGTCTCCTTGTTGTATGGGGGAGGAGACATGTGGCAAGCTGGAATCTTTTGCACCCTCTTGCTCACTATGCCTGACCCTATCACTCTGCTATACCTCTTTCTACCCCTCTGAATTTTCTCCTTTTTTTCCCTTTAAATTGTTCTCCTTGCCACTACATAACTATATTCTCTGACCATAGTATTCTGCATTAGTGGGCTTCCCTATCCTTAAGAGATGATTTTTCCCCTTTTGGTTTCTAGGAAACTCCATGACTTCTATCCTACTCATTAGGCTGGGGCCACTGTGGCCAATGACTCCATGCTCTGCCTTAGATCTCTGGTATTGTGAACGATACTTTCCTAGAATCTTATCCTCCCTTTGCCCCAGCCTGACTCCTTGATTATGGTCCTCAAAGGGGGCAACAGTGAGCATTCCAACGGATTGCCTGTTAGGATGTCTGTCACATAATTAGGCACACTTTATGTTGGATAAGTTGAAAAAGAAGAAGTTAATATTCTATTGTAATGAGGCTTGGCCCCAATATCCACTTGGGAGACCAAGAAATCTGGCCAGCAAATGGGACTTTGGATTACAATACCATTTTACAGCTTGATTTATATTGTAAGAGGGAAGGGAAATGGAATGAAGTGCCTTCTGTGTTACCCTTTATGGTCCTGTATCAGGATCCCAAAGGACGATATAAAGGCTGCATGGCCCCAATTCCTAAATCAGCAGAGGCACCTGACATCATGGAACTGACTCTGGTGTTTGATCTGACTTGGGGGAACCTGCAGATCTTATTATTGTCTCATTGTGGCACTGTAGAGAAGGGAATGAGACCGTGTATAGTTAAGCCAGTTATTTTGATAAGGGCAAGTAACTCAAGGAAAGGATGAAAACCCAGCTCTCGTTGGAGCCTCTCTGGAGGTCCTCTGGTGGAGACTTTCCAGAAGTATACTCATACAGACCCCATTTCTCTGGAAAAGCAGTCATTGTGGGTTGTGCATTCATCCTGCAATCTGCAGCAGACATCAGGAGAAAATTACAGAAGGCAATTACTGGGTCCCAAACTCCTAGGAACCAACTGTTGAATATGGCTTTTGCCATCTTTAATAACAGAGACAGGTCAGAGAAGGGGGATGAATTTGTCCAAAATAAATGCCATGCCCAGCTTTTGGCCATGGCATTGGGGAACCCTGCACTCCAGGATCACTTCATCTGGAAGCCTGTGAGGCCAGAGTCTGGCAAAGTCTCACAAAAAGCCGGGCCCCAATCAATGTGCCTTCTGTAAGATGGACGGCCACTGGAGAAAGGATCATTCCCACCTCAAAAGGAAGATGGGTCCAGTCCCCAAACCTCTATTGGCCAAAGTTATGGAGGACTGAAGGGGCCCAACCTCTCCTATGGCTCATCCCCGACATCTCAACATAACATATCAGGAGCCAGGAGCCTCGGGTGATCCCTCATGTGCAAGTAAGGAAATTTAATTTTTATTGGACATAGGAGCCACTTACTCTGTCCTGACTCAACACAATGGGCTTCTGTCCCAGCACTCTTGTACAGTTACTGGAATAGATAGATGGCCACAGGGGAGACCATTTACTTGTCTACTAGCTTGTGGCATGGACTCGCTCTTGCTCTCACAAAGCTTTCTCCGGATAGCTAAGTGCCTTACTCCTTTACCGGGGAGTGCCTTCCTTGCTAAGCCACAAACTGCCATCCAAATAGGACTGACAGAACCAAATGCAGAGAAAACAAAGCTTATGACGATTAAGACGCCTAGACAGGCCAGTGGGAAATAACATTTATGTGTCAGATAGTATACCACGCCATACTGCAATCAGAATGATACCTGATGCAATGGGAAACAGAAGTTCCTGGGAGAGCCAGGAATATTTCACCCATTCTTATCTCCCTAAGACCACATGTAGAATATCCTTGGAAAAGGCAAAGACCAGAGACACAAAAAGGTATTTGGCCTCTGATTAAGAAATTTTTGAGGGGTGCCTGGGTGGCTCAGTTGGTTGGCATCCGACTTCAGCTCAGGTCATGATCTCACAGTCCGTGAGTTTTAGCCCCGCGTTGGGCTCTGTGCTGACAGCTCAGAGCCTGGAGCCTGTTTCAGATTCCATGTCTCCCTCTCTCTCTGCCCCTCCCCTGCTTGTGCTCTGTCTCTCTCTCTCAAAAATAAACATTAAAAATTTTTTTTAAAAAGAAAAATTTGAAATATGGATTATTAACCCCTTGTCAGTCACCCTGCAATACCGCCATTCTATTAGTTAAGAAGCCAAATGGGGTGAAATGCTTTATCCAGGATTTATGGCCTCTAACCCTTATACTATACTGACTCCAGTTCCTCCGGATACAAACTAGTTTATGATCTTAGATTTAAAGGGTGCTTTCTTCTGCACACGAGAACACCCTGACTCCAATCTTTTTGTTTCCACATGGACTACCCCTGATACTTGTGAGATTTCCCAGTTGACCTGGACAGGGCTGCCTCAGGGCTTCTGACACAGCCCGAATTTGTTGGGAGCACTTTAAAAAGGGAACTAGGGGATTTACAACTGATTAATGGAAAGTTGCTTCAACGTGTGGATGATACATTGACTGCCAGCCCAACAGGAGGATTCTGACGAAAACACAATCCTCACCTTTAACTTTTTAGGACAGCGGGGGTACAGAGTGTCTCCCCAGAAAGCCCAGGCTTCTAAGGAGAAGGTTCAACATGCGGGCTACATTCTCACTCCAGAGGCACAGACATGGATGAGCCCAGGACAGAAAAACGGCCATACTGTATATTTGAGTACCTCAAACCAAAAGGCAGTTAAGAGCCTTCTTAGGCATGGTAGCTTTTTGTTGCATTTGGATTCCCGGGGATGGCCTTATGGCCAAACTCCTTTATAGAGTATTACAAGGACGTGAGTTAGAACCCCTGGAATGGAATGATGACTGCCACCAAGGCTTCAAAGGTCTGAAGAAAAAAAAAATGCTGAGCACTGCTCCTATCTTGGGGCTCCCAAACCTGGGAAAGCCCTTCACCTTACGTGTGTGAGAAAGGAGAGGAAGAGGCTTGGGCATCCTAACTCCTCACTCAAAACTCAGACCTGTTGCTAGACCAGTGGCTTATTTCCCCAAACAGTTAGATCTGGTAGCAGAAAGCTGGCCAGGATGTTTATGAGCAGTGGCTGTGACTGCCCCACTAGCTGGAGAAGCTAGCAACTTTATGCTAGGACAACATCTGGATGTCATGATCCCACATCAAGTCCAAGGGGTTTTAGAGGTCAGGACATGAATGGTTACGAGGAGGGAGATTTTTGAGGTACCAAGCCCTCCTCCTTGACACCCCTGATGTAACTAACCCTCAGGTTGTGTCAAGGTTTCAACCTAGTTACTCTATTACCCGATGAAGGCAAGCAGGGGCTTCCAATCTATACCTGTGTGGATATTACAGAACAAGTGTATTCAAGCCGGCCTCATTTAAAGAACAAAACTTTGTCCAACCCAGAGGCTGAATGGCCTCCAGACAGAAGGAGCTTTATGCATGAGGGAACCAGAAAAACTAGGTAGGCTATTATCAGCCGATAGGGTATGACCGAGGCAAAAGACTTCAGCACAAAAGCCCAAACTAATTGCTTTAATCCGAGCGCTACAACTACATAAAGAGTTAAGTATATATACTGCTTCTAAATATGGCTTCTTAATACTTCATGCTCATGCAGCCATCTGCAAAGAACGGGGACTATTAAATTCAAAAGGCTCCCCTATAAAACACAAAGAGAAAATGTTTAACATGATTAGGGGCTATACAGCTTCGTTAGGAGATGGCAGCTGTGTACTGTAAAGGACACCAAACAGACCAAACCACGATGAGTAAAGGAAACAATTTTGCGGATAGACTAGCAAGAGTGGCGGCAAGGAAGGAAGAGCTTGCTACACGGGTCTTAGCTCTAATTCCAGAAAACTCCTCTGCAAGAAATAAGCCCAAACTATACTCCCTCTGAGGCTCAATGCGCCTCACAGAGGGATCTGAAATGGATTCAAAGGGAAGGTATATATTGAATAACATGTATGTACTCCCCAAGGCATCGCAATGGAAAATAATTAAGCCTTCTTCCGCCACTCCCGGTGCTGCTTGTGTGCTCCCTCGGTGTGGACACAGTACCTCTTTGGGGAAGCGGCAGCTGAGGGGACGTCGGCGCTCTCCATGGCCAACGAAAAGCCCAAGCAAGAAGTCACGACTAAGAACAATGATCATATTAATTTGAAGGTGGCAGGGCAGGATGGTTCTGTGGTGTACTTTAAGATTAAGAGGCATACGCTACTCAGTAAACTGATGAAAGCCTACTGTGAACGGCAGGGTTTGCCAATGAGGCAGGTCAGGTTCCGATTCGATGGGCACCCGATCAAGGAAACGGACACACCTGCACAGCTGGAAATGGAGGACGAAGACACAATTGATGTGTTCCAGCAGCAGACAGGAGGTGGCTACTAAGCAGGGATCCCGCCACTTTACTCTAGAACTCGGTTCCTCCAGACCAAGAAGATAGGCTCAATTAGAAAACCACAATTCGGTTCTACCACATCATGACTACTACAGTACAGCTTTCTCTGTTCCTTCATTTTCCCTTCCCCGTTCCTTTATTGTGCATAGAGCAACTGTGTATGTGCACAACCACACTGCATTTGTTTTTAAATAAATGGTCAATGGTATGTTTTGACTGACATCAAGTGGGGAAAAATACTGGTTCCGTGAAAATATCCCTTTTCTCCATTAGTAGCATGCTCCTTCAGCTCTTATCTTTATATTCGAGTAAGTTGTTTTGCTCTCGTGGTTTAACAAAAAAAGAACAACATAAAAATCTTTGCCCACGATCGTGCGATCGAAGAATTTTAATGCCCTTTGTAATTGTGAAAGCAGTGATAATTTTATAACTTTTTTGTATGTAGGTATTACATGTAGGGCAATCTGTCTCTAAGTAGGGATAAACTACTCTAAAAGAAATGGATCCCAGGGGCGCCTAGGTGGCTCAGTGGGTTGAGCTTCCGACTTCGGCTCAGGGCATGATCTCACGGTCCGTGAGTTCAAGCCCCACATCGGGCTCTTTGCTGACAGCTCGGAGCCTGGAGCCTGTTTCGGGTTCTGTGTCTCCCTCTCTCTGACCCTCCCCTGTTCATGCCCTGTCTCTCTGTGTCTCAAAAATAAACACTAAAAAAATTTTTTTTAAAGAAATGGATCCTAGATAGTTTTCCCTTCAAGTCAAGGCATCTTGTTGTTTAAATAAACTTCTTGTTTAAAATGAAAAAAAAAAAAAGAATTAAGCAAATACATGACTCCACCCACTTTGGCGGAGACACTATGGAAAATCTATTGCATCAAGTATTCAGAGGAAAGAATCTAACCAAGACTATAAGAAAAGTTACCAGAGAATGTGAGATTTGTGTCAAAAATGACCCAAGGTCCAATCCTATGCCTTTCCTCTTGATTAAGCCATTTGAACATACAAACACTTACCCTGGGGAAGACTGGCAAATTGACTTCACTCAAATGCCACCCTATCTGGGATATAAGTATCTGTTGGTTTATGTGAGTACATTTACAGGGTGGGTAGAGGCCTTCCCTGTAGGATAGAAAGAGCTTTAGAGGTTTCTAAGACCTTTTTGAAGAGGTGTCTGCGTGGCTCAGTCGGTTAAGTGACTTCAGTTCGGGTCGTGATCTCATAGTTCGTGAGTTTGAGCCCTGCATCGGGCTCTCTGCTGTCAGCACAGAGCCTGCTTCAGATCCTCTGCCTCCCTCTCTCTGCCCCTCCCCAGCTTGCGCGCTCTCTCTCTCAAAACTAAACAAATATTAAAAAAAAAAAAAAAAAAAAGACCTCATTAAAGGAAGTCATACCTAGGTTCGGACTTCTCCAGAATCTGCAAAGTGATAATGGCCCCTCTTTTGCTGCTAAAATAACACAACAATTATCAGTGACTCTAGGGATCTGCTATCAACTCCACGCCTCACGTAGGCCTCAATCCTCAGGAAAAGTGGACAAAACGAACCATATCCTTAAACGAACTCAGGCAAAACTCTGTCAACGAACTCGTGAAACATGGTAACAGATGTTACTGATGCTTTGCTAAGTGGTTCCAAGGAGGAGTCTTAAATTGGGCCCCTTTAAATTAAAATATGGAAGACCTTTTCTCACTGCAGCTCTATGGTTTGCTGAGGAAACCAACCAAATTTTAAAATATATTAGTAGTCTGGGTAAAGTACTAGTCTCTCCAAAAGCATGGAAATAAAATACTTCCATATCCCACTGAAGACAAGCAATCTGTGCCAATACTAGCAGGAAGGTACCATTCAAAACAAGGAAAAGGGGGTCAACTGAAGATCAGCTCGAACCACGGTGGGAAGGGCCCTGTCAAGTTTGACTCAGCACCCCCACAGCAGTAGAGTCAAACTATCTCCAGCTGGGTTCACTTGTCCAGAATCAAACCTATCTCTCCTGAGTCTTTACAGGAGCCAACTTTGATACCGCTTCCAAGGGAAGAAGGAGACACATATGCCTGTGAGTCTGTCAACGATTTAAAATATCTTTTCAAGAATATACCTGCTGCAGTGTCTACCTGAAGCTCCTAGCACCTACCCATTCCTGAGAACCCGAGGAAAAACCCCAAGTTGCTGCTCTGAAGGACCAATAAGTAAGGCTCGATGAAGCTTTTAAAATCTTTCACTTTTCTGAGTTTACTCTTTCCGTATCTAGCTCTAGGGAAATTAAACGGCCCCAATTTATTTTTGCAATGGGCTCAAAACTACGCTGATAATTTACAGAAAAGTTCCTGCTGGATTTGTGGCCTCCTCCCTTTATCCAGCACCTCAGGCCTCCCTTGGTGGGTTTCTCCTTTGCAAGGCACAGACTGGCATTACTTATGCCAATACATAGAAGATATGGTTTTCAGCCCAAATACGAGCATATATAGTGACATCTCGATCACTAACAGAAAGGTTTCTTATTGGCCTATGGTAAATTCCACCTGGAATTCTCCAGGCCATAAAAGACCTTTTTCCTACACCCAGACTGCCAAAATCATGAATGAATATGCCAACGCTAATATTGAAAATAAACAAGCATTGTGGGGAACAATTAAGCCTAACAATATGAGATATACTGATGATGGTTATTTTCAAGTATGGGATGAATTTATGTGGCTTACTCCTACCATAGGTCACTTAAATCAGAGAGCTCTTTTGTGTTGGGAGCAAAGAAATCATACCTATGATGCCTGGCCTAACAGTACCCGTGAATTAGGATGGCTCTCCCAAAGAGACTGTACCCATACCATTGTTTTACAAGCAACCGATTGGTTTGCCACTGACTGGTTCAGACGGCCAAGCATCAGGTGGTTGGCGCCTAATGGAACTCAGTGGCTGTGTGGCGCAAATTTGTGGCCCTGGCTACCTCCTGGATGGATAGGGCGCTGTACCCTGGGCTTTCCCTGGATGCAAGGGAGTTGGCATAAAGAAATACCGAAGCCTGCAAATTATCCCTATCTGCTTCATCGCTGGACACGGTCAGTCTTCCACTGGTATGATCACCTGTTAAGTATTTTTGTGCCTCAACTGGGAATAGAAGACATAATATGGCATGTAGAGGCCCTCACAAACTATACCACAAAAGCCCTTAATGATTCTATGCGGGGACTGTCGCTGTTAAATTCTGAAGTTACATTAATGAGAAAGGCTGTATTACAAAATAGGATGGCCTTAGACATACTCACAGCAGCTCAGGGAGGAATCTGTGCTATTGTTAAAACTGAATGCTGCGTATACATCCCAGATAGCTCAGCTAACATATCCGACGTTTTGGCTGACATGCGCACCCAAATTGAAGCAATGTCTGACGCCTCTGGTTCCCTCAATGATTGGATTTCTTCCTGGTCTAGTGGAGGTATATGGGCTTGGTGGAAAAAACTTCTTTTACTAGCAATAGCAGTAGTTATGCTAGCGTTTTTTCTCTGCTGTGGGGGCTACTGTTGTTGCATGCTCTGCACGAATATGTCAGAAAAATTATCAGAACGGGTGCTCTTTAGGAGCCATTTTATTCCCAGGTTGAAGCCTCACGTACACCTTTGACAATCTACAACTAGGGGCCCTTCATTTAACTGGGATTTTTATACCTCCCAGGAGGTAGGGTCTTCGATCCCTTTCAGCCTGAAGAAGCTACAGAAGACGAGACCTTCACCCTTCAACACCCCTTAAGAATAAGGAGGATAAAAATCCCATAGCAGGCAATGAGACAGGGAAACCGAAGGGATAGCATGAGAAAAAAGTTGGTTTTCTTTTTCATTTTGCTTCTTCTCGGGCTTCTGTTCTTGCTAGGACCCGCCCTGCCTTAATGTATGTCCTCCTTGTAAGGCACAGAGTTAATGATTTCTTTGGAGTCTTCTAGCACAATACATAACATCTAAGGAGTGACCAGGCGAGGCCATTATGTGCATATGCCAGACCACTGTCACTGAACACCTTGATGCCAAGACCCCCCCGGCTCCATGGAATAAGTGATTTATGCTGGTCGCCTAGACCCTGTCTTCGTTCTGACCGGTTTGGGGATGCCTGAGAAGACATGTGCACCAGATCCCAGTCGTCAATAAAAACCCAAGGCCCCAAGCAAAGACTCCCTCTTTTCCTTTCTGAGTCTCGCAGACACTCCGTGTGTATCTGCTCTCTCTCTCTCCCTTCAATAAACTCTGCTTTCACCTCCTGCTGGCTTGTGTTTGATTTCCATCCTGTGTGAAGCCAGGGACCCTCTTGGCCTATCCTGTGGGACCCCTTCTGGATCCTCAGGCCCAGGCTGCCTGCATTAATATGAACTTATACATAAAAAAATCCTGAAGACTCCACCAAACACCTGCTAGCACTAACTAATCAACCAATTCAGTAAAGTTGCAGGAAACAGAAACCGACATAGAGAAAACAGCTGCATTTCTATACACTAGGAACAAAGCATCTGAAAACAATAAGGAAAACAATCCCATTTACAATAATATCCAAAATAATAAAATACTAAAGAATAAATTTAACCAAGTGGATGAAAGATCTGTACACTGATAAGATTTTGATGAACAAAACTGCAGAAGACACAAATGAAAAAATACCCCTAATTCGTCAGAAGAAATAACACTGTTAAAATGTCCATATTACCAAAAGCCATCTATAGATTCAATGTCATCCCTGTCAAAATTCCAATGGCATTTTTTACAGAAATAGAAAAACCAGTCCTAAAACTAGTATAGAATAGCCAAAGCAATCTTGAGAAAGAACAACAAAGCTGGAGGCATTACACTTCCTGATTTCAAACTATACTTCAAAGCTACAATAATCAAAACCATATGGTACTGGCATAAAAACAGACACATAGGCCAATGGAACAGAATCAAGAGCACAGAAGTAGATCCCTATATATTTGACAAGGGAGCCAAGAATATTCAATGCAGAAAGGTTAGTACTTCAAAAATTGGTGCTGGGAAACCAGATAATCACAATGCAGAATGAAATTGGACCCTATCTTATGTCACTCACAAAAGTGAACTTAAAATGGATGAAAGACTTAAATTTAAGACTTGAACCATAAAACTCAAAGAAGAAACATGGAGGGGCATCTGGGTGTCCCCGTTGGATAAGCATCCGACTTCGGCTCAGGTCATGATCTCACGGTTTGTGAGTTCGAGCCCCGAACTGGGCTCTGCACTAACAGCGTGGAGCCTGCTTGGGATTCTCTCTCTCTTCCTCTCTCTCTGCCCCTCCCCTGCTCACTCTCACTCTGTCTCTCAAAAATAAAGAAACTTAAAAAATACATATATGGAGAAAATCTCCTTGACATTGGTCGTGGCAGTGATTTCCTGGATATGATGCCAAAAGCACAAGGAACAAAAGCAAAAATAAATGAGACTCCATCAGAGCTGAGTTTGCTTCCTTATTTGTTTACTGACTTGGTTGGAATATTTTATTGACGCTTATTTCTCTCCAGTGTGCAACCTCTGATGTATCTTAGAGGGCACAGTCTTGTGTGGACAGTCACTCCTTGATGACACAGGTTTTAGCACGGTTCTCCTTAATGGTCTCTTTCTCTGACCCCTCTGCTAAGCTTCCTGCCCCTGTTGGTATCACAACCACATGTTAGGCTCTACCGATTGACAGGTGATTGCTCTATTGTTTTTAACAACACCCTGAGGCATAAATTGTACCAGTCTGATCCCATTGAATTTTGAATCCTTTACAGAAGTCATTTTTGAGGCCAGTCTTTGAAACATGTTTCAACCCCAGCAAGACTTTTCTTAGCTGTCTCTTTCTCTGTTTCTCTGGTAAACAAGGTGGCTTCTGGTTTCGCTAGTTGCTCGTATGAAGTTAATTGCCTCCTCTTAATCGCCTATCATTAAAATCTCCATTGTTTTAGAGAACCCCATCAGGCGTGCACTTTCCCATGTTCCATTTTTTTTTAATGTGAGAGAGAGAGAGAGAGAGAGAGAGAGAGAGAGAGAGAGAGAGAGAGAGAGACTCTCCCCCCAGTAACCTCTGGTTGGGGACAGGAATGTCTGGTGTTCTCAGCTTGCCTCTCCCAGTGAGGAACTGCCACTCCATGAGCAAACCGGGGCGAGGGCAGTGGGGACCCAGTATATTCAGCCTGTTGAGAGCAGGTAGCATATTTGGAGCGAGGCCTGCCTGAGAGTGGAGGCTAGGTGGAAGAAGGGAGCCTCTGACTTCTTGCCAGCAATATTCTGGAAGTTCGCATCTGCAACAAAGAGCTAAAGGATATGAGAAAAACTGGCCACCTACACTTTCTGTAGAGACACTGTAGCCCTTGACTGGAAGTTAGAGGGGAAGGTAACCCCATCTTCTAGGTCACGCTCAGATGAACTGAAGCTTCTGTCACGTTGATCTGGGGGCAAGGGGAGGCAGAGAGCATGTCATGGCTCAAGTGATAGAGACGGTTCTTACTGGGATTTAGTAGCCTTTCTTGAATCTTTTTTTTTTTTTTTCTGACTTGATGTATTACCTTAGGACTGTCTTCAGATACCTTAAATCTTTTTTAAAACATTTGTTTATTTTGAGACAGAGAGAGAGAATGAGCAGGGGAGGGACAGGGAGAGAGAGAATCCCGAGCAGGCTCCACACTGTCAGCGCAGACGCAGGCTTGACCCCACAAACCGTGAGATCACGACCTGAGCCGAAATCAGGAGTAAGACACTTAACAGTAACAGACGCCCCTAAATATTTTTTTTCCTAAGATAATTTTCACTAGTTAGGGTTTTTCTGCTGGCGATGGTTCCATGGAGCTCCTTATGCTGCCATTCCAAAAGTGATCATATCCACTCAATTTTCTTAAGGTTAGAGGTTGTCAGTAAAATAACACTAATATATAGACGAATCATTAACTTTACCTGTATATTTGAAATTTTACTGATTACTAACAATTAGGCACTGGGGTACATATCAGTCACATAAGTAAATAAATTCAGACTTTTGTGGTTTCTGAATTTTAATACCTATTTTTATATTAAAATGGAACTTTAGATCTTTATTTTTTATCACATATTTGAAATCATTAAAGTTCTCTTAAAATTATTTTTAGGTTATTACAAATATTAATTTTATAAATGAAGTCTTTGGATTTCAGTTCTGGGAATGAATACTTAATTAAAACTTGAGAAATTCTTATTTAACTCTATCTTTTTCTTAAACAGATGCACACTACCACCACTATCATCGACAGAAATCTGCTAATCCAAACAGCTGGAACTGATTTATATTTAAGCAAGCTGATATTACTATGTGAAAACTAGATATCTTCTCCATGGCATTTATTTTGACACTCAAAATCAAATTATTAATATAGATGTGTGATCTTTAAAAAAAACAAAGAGTATCATCTAGGCAATTCTATATCATGACTTCTTTTCTACCTATAATAAGATGTTTTAATTTCACTGGATATAAAAAAGACTTAGGTAAGGACCCGAACATCTACAACATTAGCATGTGAGGTGATCAAAGAGTAATCAAGACACTTCAAACTGACTTCAAAACATTTAATTATTTATTCAATACTTTTAACAGAAAAGTATCATGTAAAATGTTGTTTCTAAACACCGTGGGACGGCTTCAGCATGAATGTGACCCCTAGGTTAAGAATCTGTGCCTGTACCTGTCCTTGTGCTAGCAGATAGGACCAAAACAAACAGTCCACGCACTCACTTGAGAACTCTTACTCTCCCACCCAATCCCACATAAGAAAAAAAGTTAACCTGATTCTAAACTTACGACATTTGATAAAAAAAAATGAACATGGCTTGGATTTTGGCAGAATTCAGCTAACAACAGAGAATTCGGCTAAAGTATGCTGAGTTAGAGCACTTAAAACAAGAACATTAGATGCTTTGATTTTTCAACTTACCTGATATAAATAGTCTTCAAATACAAAATAATAATCATCATTGCTTGCTGTCAACTTCACATCCTATAATTAAAGGTAGAGAGTCCTGAAAAGAACCTAAAGGTATAGGTCTATAGTACTATGATATAAATGCAATATCTAGAAACAATACTGCAATGATCTTACTTATGTATGATTATAAATGTCTCACTCAGATTTCATCATTGCTATAAATATACTTTATATGTACTTTATAAGTAATTTATACTTATAAGTATATAAGTATACTTTATATACTTTATACATATACTAATATATGTGACACATAATTACACCTCAAGTTGCTTACAACCTTTTAGGTTCCATTAGTAATTCCTTATTATTCATTTCAATATTTATCTTCTTTAAATCTAATATTTAATCTTATTTAAATCTAGTATTTAAGTGTCTTAATGTTGGAAAAACAGATACAATCATAACATCCAGAAGTAATCATAACAATCTGGCCCGAAATTAGTTCCCAAATTATCCTCTACTGTTCAAGTTTACATTCTTGACATTCCCTTGAAATACCAAACATCTTCCACCCCTTTGTGATTATTCATTTGCAAGTCATTGCATATTACCCACCAAACAAATGTTTATCTTCAAGAAGTCTATAGTCTTACCAGCAAGAATACACACACAGTAAAAATATGGGAACAGTTACAAAGAAATATTAAAGAAATCCAAGATAATATTGCTCAGTCTACAAGTTTCAACCAGGCTGTTGAGCAAAGGATCCATTAAGGGAGGAGGAAATGGGTCATGGATGCCTCTGGAAGGCATGAATGCGCTCTAAGTCTAGAAAAAGTTAATTATAAAGACACAAATTAAGAGGAAAGAAAGAGGCTAGTCTTCTAAGTCAGAAGACAACATGGGCAGAGGGGATGATATTGCCTCTAAGGGGGTGAGAATTAGTTCTCAGAAGCCAAAAAGTTTTACATATTATAATGGTTTATGGACCTCCAAAGCTTGTCTCTGTCCAACAAAATTTTATTCTTTGGTATTTAATTTTTTTATATTAGAGCAAAATTAATGTTTTCTCTTTAGGGAGTTGATGATGAAGAAAAGGTTGAGAAACACTGGTATAAACTGGTATAGTAAATGATGGAAAACTATAGAAGGTGTGGCTACCACACAACTTTTGTGGGAAAAAAAATTTAGTCCAGAGAGAACCATTTAATAATTTAGCTTAGGGAAGGTTTGATGATGTTCCAAATTTAGTTCTGCCTTGTTCCATTCATTCCTTTAACCACTAACATAATCTTACTTTATTTTCAGATAGATTAAAAATTAGTGTTTGCCATATGAAACTGTCACGAAATTTCAAATAATTATCTTAAATGCCCATTCCCTTAAAAGCTGACTTTAATAACATTTGGAGTTGCTCCAACGAGATCGGCAAAGCTCAACACATACAAGTCAGAACAACCAGAGACAGGTATCTTCCTAAAAATATTCATGCTGTGGACAGTCAGGATTGATTCTACCAAAACTTACATCCATTTCTCAGATACAACCTGTTTACCTCTTTCTCACAACAGATTTTCTTTACTGATTCAAACTGAAACTCATGTTGGCAGCAAAGAGAATCCTCAGCTAGCACTCCCTGATTTTCTGAACTTCTTCCCTTTTTGGGCTTCTTTCATTTGAATAGAAAAGAGGTTGAAAGGTCTTAAAGCCCAAAAGATCTCTAACGCTGTTGCTAAAATAATCCCCTGAGCTTGACTCTTTGACCTTAAACTTAACAATAGTACCTGTGATCCAAATCTATGTAAAACTTCTGAGAGAGTCAAGACTCTGCTTCCTATAGAGAATAGTGATTTAAAAAGTATGGTTGTGAAGTCAGATCACCTCCATCCAAATCTTGGCTTTGCTACTTAATATGGGAATTTAATTAATGTCCCTAATCTTTCTTCACTTCCTTCATCTATAAAACAGTAAAATAACAGTACTTCCTATTTTGCTATAACGTGTGTCAACATGTGGCTGGTGGGTAAGGGAATGCTGTCTGTTACAACATGGAAATTGTGGTGGTTCACATGCAACTTTTCTTTTAACAGGGGAGCCAGGATGGCAAGTGTAGAATTACAGCCTTCAGCAAGAAAGGAAAAATGTCTTCAGCTCAGTTGCTGTACAGGCATGAGCCCTCATAATCGTATTTCCAGAAAATTCAAAACGAATGATTATACGAGGGGATCCCTCTGCAGAGAGCCATACCCCTGGCCCTGCACGTCCCTTAGCTGCTAGACTCCCTCTTGTGCCCACCTTAAGAGCAGCCCCGGGGCCCAGCACACCACTTCCATCTGCATTAGTTTAGCATTTCTACTTTATTATATTTGTACATTTTCAGTAGCTTCTGTAGGAGCAGCCTGTCTGAGTTGTCTAACGCATCTTCCAAACTAGCAGTAATTGTTTTTGTTAGTACTCTGGTTACAGAGTTGCAAAATTACCTCAATCCTACTTTTCCCATAAGCTCTATTATCTTTAATGCATGATTTTACAGAAAGTAAGGCTTTTTCCCCGGGGCCGGGGGGGAATGCATTTATCTATAAATGATACCTAAGTGCTGGTATCTGCTACTGTTAAGGGTAGTTTTTAGGATCCTAAACAATTTACATAAAGAGTTTGGAACACTGTAAGGCACATAGTAAACAGTCATTAAATGCTAGTAGCTACTATTTTTATTAACCTTGGTCACGTTCCACCCACAAAAATCTTCAGATACTCCATGTGTAACTCTCTCTCCCCCATTTCTGAGAGATGAACTAATATGCCCTCCTTCTCTATCTTACAAGTTCTAAATTAAAAATATACAAGTCTTTTAAATAGCCCAATTATTAATCCAGAATCAGTCATATCCTATATCATGCTTATACCATCAACATCTCAATCTTCAACTCGGTATCAGACGCTTGGACACAAAAACTCAGTGTATCCCTATCATGAACTTGAGATATGCTTAACCACATGTCTAGAAACTACAAAATATTAAAAATGAAAAATGACTTCAATACAAGAGAATAAACAAGTAGGCCCTAAAGAATCATGATAAATAAGATAAAAATATCAGTCTGATTTTGACTCTGAAAAATATAGTCTGATTTTCCTTTCAGTTGCATTTTTATTTGGTCTCTGTGGATAACTTGAATTTATAGGAATAAGAAATGTTATCATTCTTTTAATCAAAAAAATCAGAGTACCAGGAAAGTATCATGAGGACAACTTCAAAAGGAAAGAGGATAATATTTACTGGAGACTACAAATTTTGAAGGTGAACCTTAAATTTACAAGTACAATGACCACTTACAATTATTTTTCAAGGTTAATCTATATTATCATACAAAATACAGGCCCTGCATGTTCAAGACTCTCAGTAATTGTTAAATGGTATTTCTGAAATGAAAAAACTATACACTTTTACTTACTTTATAGATTAGACTATCCACCAAAAGGTCATGTTGTATCACATTGGTCTTGAGCTGCTCATAATATAAGATATCCTAGATTTAAAAGTAAAACAAACAAATAAAATTAAAGGCCAATCACATTTATAGAGTCAGCCTCAAATTTTAATAAGTAATAATCATTAACAGTATTATGAACTCTAAGAGGACTTTATTTCATTCACTACATTCTCCATGCCTAGCTAATGATAGACACTTAATAAATATACTTAATCCCATCACTTAGGATAAGATCTGAGCACCTGGTGGGTATTCAATCAATGTTTCCTAAATTAATTAGCTGTAATTTAACTTTAATAGCAAATATTTATTAATTACTAGGTGCCAGAAACTGTTTACCCACCATACATGAGTTAACTCATTTAATCCCATACCAACAAAATAAAATAGTTCAGTGATTATTATTCCAATTTTAAAAATTATTATTCCCATTCATATTTGAGAAACAGACCCAGAGAAAAAAGTAACTTGCTGTCCAAGGCCACAAAGGTAGTGAGATTTGATCCAAGGAAACCTGGCCCTAGAGCCTATTCAAAAACCCATAAGGACTACTCTGTACTGTTGTTCTAGTACCTCAATTATCATAAAATAAAAAGGTTAAACATAACAAATCATCTCTGCCAGTAAATACAATCACAGAGCATACGAAAGAAGTCAGTTTTTTTAATATTAGAATATGGTTCCATAACACTGTAAAATCTGATTAACTGTATACAGTGAAAAGATTAGGCTAATGTTTAAGTTAATAGAGAATAAGACATAGAAAAAAGAGAGGGAAGATGGAAAGTAGAGAAAAAGATAGGAAAGGAAAAATATGGAAGGAGAGAGGAAGGGAAAAAAGGAGGAGGGGCTTGAAACTATAATCCAGTTAAGCATCAGGTTAATAGT